>NW_027467745.1:0-65000 GCF_046742065.1 Oratosquilla oratoria
AGATCTCATCATAATCTTCTTTCAGTTTGCTTGTACTTCTAACCGATTCCAGAAGTTGATGCGTATATTTGGAAAGTTGTATTTCTTGGCATCATATAGATATGTTACTTTCTTGTGTTGTAGACCATGAGATGTCATTCTTTTTGCTCTTAATGTCCTGAACACTATTGTCAAGTCAGCTCTTACATCTGTCTCTTCCAATGATATTGGGTCCAATGTTTTTAATCTCTTTGTATATTTTATGTGCAGGGATAGGAATGACATGGGTTGCTGCTCTATGTATTCTTTGTCTTGTATCTGTCTTTGTACTCTCCCACCCCCTGTGGACATCAGTGACGTTTCTCACTCCAGACAACCATGAATCAAAGAAATATACAACAGTAAAATTGAATGGCCAACTCCTTCCATTGGAAAAAAAGCCTGAAAATCCTGGACTTCACTCTTGATACACATCATGGACCTAACGGTGAAAATCGACAAGAAACTAACCATACTAAGATCAGTAGCAAGCACAGGATTTGGTCAAGAGAAGGAAAGTAATCATAAGCAGTTTTTAAGAACATTTGACTTTGTCTCCCAGGCATGGTTACCCTCAGTTGGAAAAAAAAAACACCCTACAAACTACACTAAATAAATTGTTAAGAATAATGAGGATACACTAAAACCACCCTGATAGAATACCTACACTCTGAAACTAGAATCTTCCCCTCATAGAATGGCACATAGAAATGATAGGCACACAGTTCTGTGCCCCCAGGCTCACATTACACAACACAAGCAGTCAACTGACCACTTCAAAAAACTATATTGGCAGTAAACTACTTGAAGAACCATCCACAACAACCTCTGCCAGGACCAAACACATCCATACAAAAGCTATACATTGATCACACAACAAGCACTCCAAGACAGCCCACCAAACTCCTTCCTTGCTCCACCAAAATTGCCCAGACATCAACCCCCACAGGGAAATTCCTTTCATAGCAAGCAAGAACCACATTAACACGACTACATTCATGGCACCATCCAGCTTTAAAACAGGACCAACACAGGTCTAGTCACAGATACTGGTTGCCCTAGATGCAGTCAACTTTAAGAAAACACTGAACACCCCATCTGACATAACCCTGCCTCAGCTTTGCCCAAACAACACAATATCTCTTCCTTTAGCGACTGTTGGGCCAATCTGGTGGCTGTTGCCAGTTACCTGGGCCCCATTGGTCTCCAGTGAGAGAGACTTGGGGTAGTGAATTGATTGATTTGTCCTTGTGCAGAAAACACACCACCACTTGGTATTCCAACTTAGGGCGGATCAGGCATTCTATATATATATATTTTTTTCTTCCATCTCTTCTTGTCCATGTAGTGGAAAGCCACTTTTATACTTAATAGTCTGTATGTTTCACCCACAATTTTACTGATAAGTTATCTGTGACCAGCACTCCCAGATCTATCTCCTCTCTTGAAATTGATTGTTTCCCCTTTGAATAATTCATTGATGGTCTTTTATTAGCTTTTATCCATATATATATATAATATATATATATATATATATATATATATATGTGTGTAAGTAACCAATAGGAAAAGTAAACTAACGAAGCAGAGCGCTTTCGTATAATTACATCTTCTGAAGATGTAATTATACGAAAGCGCTCTGCTTCGTTAGTTTACTTTTCCTAGTGGTTACTTACGCATTTGTGAACACACGCTCCTAGTGTTTTTATTGCATGTATATATATATGTATATATATATATATATATGTGTGTATATATCTGTGTGTGTGTATTATATATATATATATATATATGTGCACACACACATATATATATATATATATGTGCACATATATATATATATATATATGTGTGTATATATATGTGTGTGTTTATTATATATATATATATATATATGTGCACACACACATATATATATATATATGTGTGTGTGTGTGTGCATATTATATATATATATATATATATATATATATATATATACAGTACATGTGTGTGCATATATATATGTGTGTGCATATATATATATATATATATACAGTACGTGTGCATATATATATATATATGTGTGCATTATATATATATATATAGTGTGTGTATATACTTTTTTTTTCTTTCTTTTTTAGATAATTTTCTATGATTGGCTCTGTGCATACATAGTGTCAAGTAATATTTTGCAGTCTTCATTTTTCATTCTTCTTTGCATCATCTGCAAACATGTTAGTATTTCTTGTTATACCTTTCATCATGTCATTTATGTATATTGAGGACATTACAGGTGCCAGAACAGAACCTTGTGGGACTCCATAAGCACCACTCTCCATCCTAACAGCTCATCCTTCATTACCTTTCTCATGTTCTCGTGTGTGTGTGTGTGTGTGTGGGTGTGTGTTTATGTATGTACATATGTATGTATGTATGTACAGATACTACATTTTTATAATTCATTAAAGTTAATCCCTAAACTGTGATGGCTTAGTAATATTAGTAAAAAGATAAATACTTGCAAGGAAGTTGAATAAGTAATTATGGAAATTTTTGATTTTCTTGTTAAGAAATAGCTTGTCTGAACCCTCTAACTGCAGTCAGATGACAGATATATTTGGAAGGCAATGAAAGCACAGCAAATGCATAATAGCTATATTTTTAAAGAGTAATATTGGTTAACAAGTATAATGGGAAAATGACGTAAACATAACTGTTAGAGATAGTGTTCAGATCTTATTTACCCTTCATAAACATGCACTTTGAAATGTAATGGTAATGAAAGCCACAGAATGAATATGAAAAACATCTTGACACCCTTCCCCCCCTCCCCCCCACCCTCTTTGGTGTCTTCCTGGTAAATATTCAGATTCAGTGTGGTTGCCATTTGGTCATCTGTTTGCTCATCTTCCACTGTAGTCAATGTGATTTCTATGGAAATATATGTACAGTGTCATAACATGTATAGAAAATCAACAAGACTTGTTTACAGAAAACTAGTTGGATGTTATTTAGATGTAAGTAATTCTTCCTGGAGGTTATTTAATGTTGTACCAAAATGCTGTATGTACTGTTGTTTGTTTTGCATATATCTTGGGTTTATGAGGATGGTATAATTAATATGTAAATATTTTATTGAGCAGCTTTTTCTGTATGATATTGTACTATACTAGCAATGGGACTGTTATAATGGCTATAAATGTTTCAGAAATACTTTATACAAGACTTACATGAGTAATATTAATAAGGAATATGGTTGCACACATACATCATTCTGTAGTTTTGATTTAGTACCTTTATTTGAAGACACATCTTAGAGTGCACATTGAAGAGTAAGAGTTTTTAACTATGTATTGAAATTTATGTGAATAGAGATGAGTTGCAATTTCCATCTAATGACTTTGGACTTTTGATAGCCTGTTTCTCTCATCCATAGCTTTGAATATTGTGAAAACGAAACAAAATAAGGTTTTGTTAATATTCAGACCTATTTGAGCTAATAAAGATATCAGTATTTTTCAGTACTTTAAAGTTTCAATTATTACCTTTCATGTAATAACCTCTTGTAATATATTTAACTTACTATGTAAGAAAGATAATGTGAAGATAGGCCTTCCTCTAAACCTTCCTAGAGGAACTATTTACTGCCTCAACACCTTGTTCCCAGCAGGTAAGACAGTGCTATATTTTCTTGAGGACAGAGAGGAAACGGAAACACGAGAAGAGCTTTGAGTTTTTACTTGTCCCACTTGGATCGTAAGAGGCGAGAAGAAAGGGATGGGGATTGGGACTAGGCATCCTTCTCCTTGTAGCCCCACAGGGGAAATTCCTAAAAGAAGGCATAAGAGGGGCTGGAAATCCTCGGACCAGCACCCTAAGGTTTGGGTCCTTTAATGTGCGTGGATGTGGTACAGATGAGAGTAAAAGGGAAGAGATAGGTAGTATGTTTGTGAGAAGAAAGATGGATGTGTTGGCTTTGAGTGAAACTAAGTTGAAAGGGAAGGGCGAGTGTAAGTTTGGGAGTGTAAGTGGGAGGTTATCAGGAGTGAAGAGAGGGCGAGGGAGGGAAGGGGTGGCTATTCTAGTAAGTGAAGAGATAGGTAAATGGGTAGTGGAGTGGAAGGAGGTTTCCTCAAGGATAATGTGGAAGAAGGTGAAACTGGGGAAGGAGATGTGGGTCTTTGTAAGTGCATATGGGCCTGGCAGTGAGAAGAGTGTAGAAGAAAGGGAGGCCTTTTTGATAGATCTAAATGAGTGCATAGAGGATTTGGGAAGAAATGTCAATGTAATAGTACTTGGAGACCTTAATGCTGGGGTGGGAAATGGTCCAATCGATTGAGTGGTTCGGAAATGTGGAATTCCAGGAAAGAATCGTAGTGGAGAGTTGATGGTGGAAATGTGTCTAGAAAGAGAGTTGATGATAGCAAATACAGCGTTTCGGAAGAAAGTCAAGCATAAGTACACATGGGAGAGGGTGGTGGGGGGAAGGGTGGTAGATAGAGCGCTAAAGGATTATGTAGTGGTAAATAGGATTATGATAGGAAGAGTTAAGGATGTACATGTGCTAAGGGGAGAGGGTGGGGGAATATCAGATCATTTTCTGGTGGAAGGTAAGTTGAAAGTGGAGGATAGATGGAGGAAGAGGAAAGGGACAAAAGGTAGGGAGGTGCTTAGAGTGAACTCTTTAAATGAGAAGGAAAAGGAGGAGTACGGAAAGAAGCTGAAGGAGGAGTGGGAGGGAGTAAAGGGTAGAGTAGAGCTGGGTGTGGAGGAGGAATGGGGATGGTTCAAGGAAGGAGTCATAAGGTGTGCAAGGATGGTGTGTGGAACAAGAAGGACAGGGGGAAATAGAAGAAAGGGTAGTGAATGGTGGGATGAGGAAACAAAGAAGGTTGTAGAAGAGAAGAAGCGAGCTTTCACAGATTGGTAACAAAATAGGACGAGGGAGTCATACGAGACGTACAAAGAAAAGAGAGGTAAAGCAAAAGGTAAAGGAGGCAAAGAGGAGAGCAGATGTGAAATGGGGTAAGAGTTTGACAGAAAATTTTGAAATAAAAAGATGTTTTGGAAAGAAATTAAGAGAGGAAGAGGAAGCGAATCAAGTAGAGAAGAAAAGGTAAAAGGTGCAGATGGAGAGATGATAATGGAAGAGAAGGCAGTAAGGGGAAGATGGGCAGAATATTTTAGGGAGTTGCTAAATGTGAAGGAGGATAGGGAAGGAAAGATTGCTGCAGTGGGAAGTGCGAAGAAAATGAGAGTGATGAGTGAGGAGAATGGAGGAGAAATAAGGAAGGATGAGGTGAAGGCAGTTGTTAAGATGAGAGCAGGTAAGTCACCTGGTCTGGATGGATGCCATGTGGAATGTCTGAAAAAGGGAGGTACAGTGATGGTGGACTGGTTGGTGAGGTTATTTAATGTTTGTTGGAGAGAGGGTAGAGTGCCGGAGAACTGGAGGAGTGCCTGTATAGTTCCTCTTTACAAGGGAAAAGGGGACAAGTGTGAATGTAGTAGTTTCAGAGGGATTAGCTTGTTGAGTGTAGTTTGGGAAGGCTTATGGGAGGATCTTGGTTGAGAGGATTAGGAGAGGAACAGAAGGAGTAATTGGTGAGGAACAGTATGGATTTAGGACAGGTAGAGGTTGTATAGACCAGATCTTTGTGGTAAGACATATGTGAGAAAGCTATAGGAAAGGGGAAGGATGTTTTTTGGGCTTTTATGGATCTGGAAAAGGCTTATGATAGGGTAGACAGAAAGGCACTGTGGGAGGTTATGCAGATATACGGGATAGGAGGAAAGCTTCTAGGAGCTGTCAAGAGTTTTTATGTGAATAGTAGAGCTTGTGTCAGGATTGGAAATGGAGAGAGTGAGTGGTTTGAGGTAAAGGTGGGACTTCGTCAAGGATGCATTATGTCACCCTGGCTGTTCAACTTATACATGGATGGGGTGGTGCGAGAGGTAAATGCAAGGGTAGTGGGCAAGGGATTGGAGATGGTTAAAGAAAATGGAGGAAAGTGGGAGGTGAGCCAGCTGTTGTTTGCGGACGACACTGCGCTTGTGGCAGGATCGGAGGAGGGATTGAGGAAGTTGGTGGCAGAGTTTGGGAGAGTATGTGATAGAAGAAAGCTAAAGATAAATGTGGGTAAAAGTAAGGTGATGAGATGTACAAGGGGTGAAAGTGGCAGTAGACTGGAAGTGAGCATTAAGGGAGAGCGACTGGAGGAAGTGGATAGTTTTAGATACTTGGGTGCAAATGTGACAGGGAAAGGTGGAGTGAAGGTGGAGGTAGAATGTAGATTGAGAGAAGCGAGTAAATGCCTTGGTGGATTAAAGAGTGTAATGAGGAATAGACATTTGGGAAAGGATGCTAAGAGGAGACTGTATGAAGGAGTGATTGTGCCAACAGCACTGTATGGGGCAGAAACATGGAACATAAGAGAAGAGGAGAGAAGGAGTTTGAATGTGTTTGAGATGAGGTGTCTGAGAAGTATGATGGGGGTTACTAGGCTTGATAGAGTGAGAAATGAGGAGGTGAGGAGGAGAACAGGGGTGGAAAAGGAGCTGGGAGATAGGGTTGATGAAAGAATATTAGGATGGTTTGGACACATGGAAAGAATGAGTGAAGAAAGACTAGTAAAAGAGGTGTGGAGGGAGTGAACATGAGGGGACGTCCTAGGATGAGGTGGATGGATGGGGTGAAGGGGGCTTGGGGGAAGAGGGGAATGTCTGTTGAGGAAGGACGGGAGAGGACAGAAGACAGGGGTGAATGGAGAATGGTTGTATATGGATGATGTGATTGCATGAGGTGGAAAGGGGGGTGAGGTAGTATGTGTGAGCAAAATTTGACGCAGCCCGAAGGGATTTCTCCCCGTCCTCTCATTTTATGCAATGGGGGTCGCCGATTTAATGAAGCGGCCTTGCTGTGGATGTGCTGTGTCTTGCGACACTGCTTCTGACCCAGGGCAGTGGACAATGTGCAGGGATGACCCGTCATTCAGGAGGTGCTAAGATAAGAGGGAGGGTGGAGGGGTGTGGAGTGTATTCAGGGATGGAATGGGTGGGAATGATTTTATGCCTTTTCTTTTTGGCTACCCCCCTTATAAGGGGGAAAAAGCCTTGGTATATATATGTAAATTTGTCATGATGAATAATCATCATCAGTGCTATATGTGAGGTAGCAACTGCGAATGACAGTACAGTAGAACCTCTACATACGAATTTAATTTGTTCCAGGACCTACTTCATATGTTGAAATGGTCGTATGTTAAATCAAATATTCCCATAAGAATACACTGTAATTTGTTTAATTCATCCCACAGCCCAAAAACCTATGATAACTCCTTAATAAATACTGTACTGCAGATAATTACACATAGCAATAAAACAAATGCATTACTGTATATAAGAGATGTAAAAAAATTTTTTTTTATAAGGATCACTTATACAAACACTGCTCTCATGCTTTTCTATGATTTTTGCTTTACTTCTAAGGAAAGAATTTCTTTCTTCCTTTTTTCACCACTGCTACCACTCGCACTAGCCTTCATAGGACCCATGATGATAAAATAAAAAAGGAAGGTATTAAGCTAGGGTAGGAAATAGTCCAATTGATGGAGTGGTTGGGAAATGTGGAGTTCCAGGAAAGAATCGTAGTGGAGAGTTGATGGTGGAAATGTGTCTAGAAAGAGTTGATGATAGCAAATACAGCGTTTCGGAAGAAAGTCAAGCATAAGTACACATGGGAGAGGGTGGTGGAGGGAAGGGTGATAGATAGAGCGCTAATGGATTATGTAGTGGTAAATAGGATTATGATAGGAAGAGTTAAGGATGTACATGTGCTAAGGGGAGAGGGTGGGGGAATATCAGATCATTTTTTTGTGGAAGGTAAGTTGAGAGTGGAGGATAGATGACAAAAGAGGAAAGGTACAAAGGGTAGGGAGGTTCTTAGAGTGAACTCCTTGAATGAAAAGGAAAAGGAGAAGGAGTATGGCAAGAAGCTGAAGGAGGAGTGGGAGGGAGTAGAGGATAGAGTAGAGCTGGGTGTGGAGGAGGAATGGGGATGGTTCAAGGAGGGAGTCACAAAGTGTGCAAGGATGGTGTGTGGAACAAGAAGGACAGGAGGAAGTAGAAGGAAGGGTAGTGAATGGTGGGATGAGGAAATAAAGAAGGTTGCAGAAGAGAAGCGAGCTTTCACACTTTGGTTACAAAATAGGATGAGGGAGTCATATGAGAGGTAAAAAGAAAAGAGAAGTAAAGCAAAGGTAAAGGAGGCAAAGAGGAGAGCAGATGAGAAATGGGGAAGAGTATGACAGAAAATTTTGAAAGTAAAAAAAGACGTTTTGAAAAGAAATTAAGAGAGGATGAGGAGGCGAATCAAGTAGAGAAGAAAAGGTAAAAGGTGCAGATGGAGAGATGATAATGGAAGAGAAGGCAGTAAGGGGAAGATGGGTAGAATATTTTAGGGAGTTGCTAAATGTGAAGGAGGATAGGGAGGGAAAGATAGCTGCAGTGGGAAATGTGAAGGAGTATAGGGAGGGAAAGATAGCTGCAGTGGGAAATGTGAAGGAGGATAGGGAGGGAAAGATAGCTGCAGTGGGAAATGCGAAGAAAATGAGAGTGATGGGTGAGGAGAAATAAGGATGGATGAGGTGAAGGCAGTTGTTAAGATGATGAAAGCAAGTAAGGCACCTGGTCTGGATGGATGCCATGCAGAATGTCTGAAAAAGGGAGGTACAGTGATGGTGGACTGGTTGGTGAGGTTATTTAATGTAGGGTAGAGTGAAGGAGAAAGTTGGTGTATCTACAAGGGAAAAGGGGACAAGTGTGAATGTAGTAGTTTCAGAGGGATTAGCTTGTTAAGTGTAGTTGGGAAGGCTTATGGGAGGATCTTGATTGAGAGGATTAGGAGAGGAACAGAAGGAGTAATTGGTGAGGAACAGTGTGGATTTAGGACAGGTAGAGGTTGTGTAGATCAGATCTTTGTGGTAAGAGATATGTGAGAAAGCTATAGGAAAGGGGATGTTTTTTGGGCTTTTATGGATCTGGAAAAGGCTTATGATAGGGTAGACAGAAAGGCACTGTGGGAGGTTATGCAGATATACGGGATAGGAGGAAAGCTTCTGGGAGCTGTCATGAGTTTTTACGAGAGTAGTAGAGCTTGTGTCAGGATTGGAAATGGAGAGATTGAGTGGTTTGAGGTAAAGGTGGGACTTCGTCAAGGATGCGTTATGTCACCCTGGCTGTTCAACTTATACATGGATGGGGTGGTGCGAGAAGTAAATGCAAGGGTAGTGGGTCAGGGATTGGAGATGGTTAAAGAAAATGGAGAAAAGTGGGAGGTGAGCCAGCTGTTGTTTGCGGACAACAATGCACTTGTGGCAGGATCAGAGGAGGGATTGAGGAAGTTGGTGGCAGAGTTTGGGAAAGTATGTGATAGAAGAAAGCTAAAGATAAATGTGGGTAAAAGTAAGGTGATGAGATGTACAAGGGGTGAAAGTGGTGGTAGACTGGAGGTGAGCATTAAGGGAGAGCGACTGGAGGAAGTGGATAGTTTTAGATACTTGGGTGGGAATGTGGCAGGAAAAGGTGGAGGTAGAATGTAGATTGAGAGAAGCGAGTAAATGCCTTGGTGGATTAAAGAGTGTAATGAGGAATAGACATTTGGGAATGGATGCTAAGAGGAGACTGTATGGAGTGATTGTGCCAACAACACTGTATGGGGCAGAAACATGGAACATAAGAGAAGAGGAGAGGAGTTTGAATGTGTTTGAGATGAGGTGTCTGAGAAGTATGATGGGGGTTACTAGGCTAGATAGAGTGAGAAATGAGGTGAGGAGGAGAACAGGGGTGGAAAAGGACCTGGGAGATAGGGTTGATGAAAGAATATTAGGATGGTTTGGACACATGGAAAGAATAAGTGAAGAAAGACTAGTAAAAGAGGTATGGAAGGCAGATGTGGAGGATGTGAACATGAGGGGACGTCCTAGGATGAGGTGGATGGATGGGGTGAAGGGGGCTTTGGGGAAGAGGGGAATATCTGTTGATGAAGGACGGGAGAGGACAGAAGACAGGGGTGAATGAAGAATAGTTGTATATGGATGATGATGTGATTGCATGAGGTGGAATGGGCGGGTGGATGGGGGGTGAGGTAGTATGTGTGAGCAAAAGTTGACACAGCCCGAAGGGATTTCTCCCCGTCCTCTCCTTTTATGCAATGGGGGGACGGAGAGGGGGGGTCGCCGATTTAATGAAGCGGCCTTGCTGTGGATGTGCTGTGTCTTGCGACACTGCTTCTGACCCAGGGCAGTGGACAAGGTGCAGGGATGACCCGTCATCCAGGAGGTGCTCAGATAAGAGGGAGGGTGGAGGGGTGTGGAGTGTATTCAGGGATGGAATGGGTGGAAATGATTTTATGCCTTTCCCTTTTTGGCTACCTCCCTTGTAAGGGGGAAAAAGCCTTGGTATATGTATGTATGTATTAAGCATTGTTATTTATGATCAGAACAAGGAGAACCACACGACACAAAGGAGAGCTGTGAACTGACTGCCTTCTAGCGGGCTAACCATGAAACTGCGACACTACAAGAAACTTCGACGCCGTATACTGTATATGTGAAACTTTGACGACTTCATATGTTGGAAATTACTTCGGGTGTAGAGTCAAATGTTAGATTGAATTTCACATCGTATGTTGGAAAATTCATATGTTTAGGCAATCGTAAGTAGAGGTTCTACTGTATATTGTCACTGTCAAAACTTCCCTTCCACTGTCTAACAGTAACTTCATTCTTCTAGTAAATGACACAAACCCATCAGTGATGGTGTATGACATTTGGGACAGGAGGTGGTAATTTCTGGAAGCCCCTAGTTGCAATCCACAAGGTAGGCATTGCTGGACTAGTGCTCACCCTGTACTAGGGCTGAAAAACAGTACAGAGCAGCAGCAGCAGCCAAGCACAACTGAGGAGCCCTCTTTAGAATTTTCACTTCACCTTCCACATGGATAGGGGGACTAGAAAAAGTGCCCTTTTAGAAATTGTCCTTTTAACCTTCAGCTGATTAGTAAGCCACCTCTGGAAAGGTCATAAACCTCCCTATACACCCAAAATCAGTCTATGATGATGGCAATTGCCCTCTCCCTCACAGAGAGAGAACTACTGTTGCCAGTGTAACAGAATGATCATTGAGTGGCAGTCATTTGCCACTACTACAAACACATTATGATAGGGGTGCCACTACTACAAACACATTATGATGGGGGTTACTAGGCTGGATAGAGTGAGAAATGAGGAGGAGAGCAGGGGTGGAAAGGGAACTGGGAGAGAGGGTTGATGAAAGAGTATTAGGATGGTTTGGACACATGGAAAGAATGAGTGAAGAAAGATTAGTAAAAAGTGTGGAAGGAGTGAATATGAGGGGGCATCCTAGGATGAGATGGATGGATGGGATGATGTGTGTTTCCACTGGGCACTCTGACGTTTGCTCTCAGGGTTGTAGGTGAACACCCAACTCTTGTCACAAGTCACTACCTTATTCAGGAAACCTGAATCAGCCACTACCATATTGAGAATGTCAGTGCAACATTCCATACGAAACTGCTCCTGGTCATTGGAGAGAATCTTTGGCACAAACTTGGCACAGACTTTGTGGAGCTTCAAATCTTTGGTTAGAACTGTATCCACTGTGCCAATACTAATACCAGCAGCTTCAGATATCACTAACCTTCACACTTCCTTGATGTTTTCCTCCTTACATGCACTGTTCGGTGCTCCAGATCTGGGTTCAATCTCAACCTGTTCATTTAGCATTGTCAGAATAAACAGAAGGAATTCCATACCTATTAGCAAACCTAACAAAAGCCAAAATAAACTCAGGAGTGGACATAGTATTCACAACTTCCAAATGAAATGCTCTAGTATTGAAACATGTAAAGATAAGAATGTATATTTTAACCTTCTCTCCATTCCTGTCTCTAACCCATAAGTGTCCAGTGTAGTCTACACCAGTATGGGCAAAGGCCACACTTAGATTCACCCTAGAGGCAGGTAAAGAGGAAGAAGGATAATTAACTGCATGGGAATTGTATTTCCTACAAACTATACAATCCTTCAAAATGCTTAAAACAGCTTGTCTGGCCTTAAGTATCCAGAATCCGTGCATACGAAGGAAATTAAGTGTGGCTTGTAGTCCCATGTGCATAACTTGACAATGAGCAAAGAAAATTAGGATCTTAGGTAAATGATGAGATTTGGACAAGAGAAGGGGAATGACCTCAAATTTGAGGTTAATGTTCTTGTTAATTTTGCCCTTAGACCTAATCAAACCATTCTTGTCCAAGAACAAGTTCATTTGACTTACCAAAGGAGGTACGTCATTAGTGTTGGAATTCTGCAAATAAGCCAATTCAGCAGGAAAGGAATCCCTTTGCATAATACTCATCAAATAATTAGATGCTGCCTTAACAGGGTCAGCATTAGACTTCTTGAACAGAAAGACAGCCTTGAAAATCAAAGAAGAGTGATGAAGTTTACTATAGGAAGAAAACTTAGACATCTATTAGAGGAGTGTCAACTTGTACAACAGCAGCATTGACAATGTCTCCCTTGAAACAGGAGGGAATACATCCCAAGTGACCCTTTGGCCAAGTATGAGGAGGCCACAACAACCATTCAGGTCCATGAACCCACCAATTAAGTTTTTCATTGAACACCTTAGCACTACAAGGTCTAGTTAGGAAATCAGCCATATTATGTTCAGAAGGAACATAAGTAAAGGAAATGGGTGTGAACTTGGCCTTGAAAATTTCCAAAAGTTTGGGAATTTCCTTCAATATATTATTGACAAATATATTTTTCTTGGGTAGTGAGTCAGGGATTGGAGATGGTTAAAGAAAATGGAGAAAAGTGGGAGGTGAGCCAGCTGTTGTTTGTGGACGACACTGCGCTTGTGGCAGGGTCAGAGGAGGGATTGAGGAAGCTGGTGGCAGAGTTTGGGAGAGTATGTGATAGAAGAAAGCTAAAGATAAATGTGGGTAAAAGTAAGGTGATGAGATGTACAAGGGGTGAAAGTGGCAGTAGACTGGAAGTGAACATTAAGGGAGAGCGACTGGAGGAAGTGGATAGTTTTAGATACTTGGGTGCAAGTGTAGCAGGAAAAGGTGGAGTGAAGGTGGAGGTAGAATGTAGATTGAGAGAAGCGAGTAAATGCCTTGGTGGTTTAAAGAGTGTAATGAGAAATAGACATTTGGGAATGGATGCGAAGAGGAGACTGTATGAAGGAGTGATTGTGCCAACAGCACTGTATGGGGCAGAAACGTGGAACATAAGAGAAGAAGAGAGAAGGAGTTTGAATGTGTTTGAGATGAGGTGTCTGAGAAGTATGGTGGGGGTTACTAGGCTAGATAGAGTGAGAAATGAGGAGGTGAGGAGGAGAACAGGGGTGAAAAAGGATTTGGGAGATAGGGTTGATGAAAGAATATTAGGATGGTTTGGACACATGGAAAGAATGAGTGAAGAAAGACTAGTAAAAGAGGTATGGAAGGCAGATGTGGAGGGAGTGAACATGAGGGGACGTCCTAGGATGAGGTGGATGGATGGGGTGAAGGGGGCTTTGGGGAAGAGGGGAATGTCTGTTGAGGAAGGAAGGGAGAGGACGGAAGACAGAGGTGAGTGGAGAATGGTTGTATATGGATGTTGTTGTGACTGCATGGGGAGAAATGGGCGGGGGGGTGGGGGGGGGGTAGTGTGTGAGTGAGTTTTGACGCAGCCCGAAGGGATTTCTCCCCGTCCTCTCCTTATATGCAAGGGGGGACGGAGAGGGGGGGTCGCCGATTAAATGAAGCGGCCTTGCTGTGGATGTGCTGTGTCCTGCGACACTGCTTCTGACCCAGGGCGGTGGGCAGGGTGCAGGGATGACCTGTCATCCAGGAGGTGCTCAGATGAGAGGAAGGGTGGGAGGGGTGTGGAGTGTATTTAGGGATGAAATGGGTGGGAGTGTTTTTATGCCTTTCCCTTTTTGGCTACCTCCCTTGGAAGGGGGAAAAAGCCTTGGTATATGTATGTATGTATATTTTTCTTAGGAGCTTTGTTGGTCAGGATCCAAGAAAGGGCAACTTGACTATCAACAAAAAGAACCACTGATTCAACCAGTAGTGCAGACACCAGTCCTTCCTCAAAAATAGTGTTGATGCATTTCAAAGATAGAAAAGTTGCCATAAGCTCCAAAGACGGTAAAGTTCTCTGTTTAATGGGAGCCATCTTGACCTTGGCAAATAGAAGAGAGGTATTAGACTCCTGTAATTCTCTTTCTTCTTGCCCTACATATATGGCACATCCATAGGCTTCTTTGGAAGCATCAGCAAATACAAACAATTTAATGGGAAATTTTATAGAAAAGGTTTTCCTGTTAAAGGATAGGTTATTAACCTTAAAATTTTCACACAACTTGTTCCATCTAACAAGTAACTATCCAATTTCCCATCCCAATCCACCATATTTTGGCACATCTCTCTAATAAGGATTTTTCCATGCAAGAGCACAGGAGAGAAAAACCCTAGAGGATCAAATACAGAAGACAAGGAAGACAAAACTAGTCTTTTGGTTGATGCATTTTGGTCAAGGGAAACATCCTTGATTCTCACAGTATCATGACCCTTATTATAAATACAACCCTAGACTTTAACCTCCTCTTTATTGCAAACTACTTCTTGATCAAGAACAAAGAACAGAAGTGGAATTGCATGTCCACTCCCTGAGAGGTAAACCTCCATTGAGCATGATCTCATTAATCTTCTCGACCATTGCAGGGAGAGAACAAAGCTCATTAGTAGTGTAGACCAAATTGTCTACATAAAATTTATCCTTTATTAAGGAGGCAGTTAGAGAGTCAGGCTGCAAAGAAAGATGGTGTTGGATAGTGAAATTTAGAATGAAAGAGCATATGAAGCCAAAAATTATAGTATTATACCTGAAGGGTATATACTGGTCGTTAATCCTCCTAAAGAAACAGAATCTGTTTCGATCAGCTTCATCCTTCAAACGGATCTGCAAGAAGGCTTTCATCACATCTGCCAAAATTACATAATTATTGGTCCTGAAATACAACAAGAGAGAGAGAAGATTGTTCATCAAGTCAACTCCCGGGAATGCAGCTTCATTTAAGGAAGCTTTTCCTACTTTGAGAGAACAATTGAAAACTGGCCTTATTCTAGAAGTGGAAAGATCATCATCCTTCAGCACATGTCTATGGGGTATAAAGATTTGTCCAGGGACTCTTTTAGTTACTGGCTCGATAATACCCAAGGCCTCTTGCTGGTCAAACACAGCTTCATAATCCTCTCTAGGCCCCTTTTGTTCAAGTTTGTCATAAACCCTTTGAGCTACAGCTAGAGATATCTTAAGGTTAGAGGGAACAATATCCACCAAATCTCTTTTCCATGGGATCTTCACATAGTAATGTCCATTCTTGAAGGAAATGGACTTTTTAAATTCATCTAAATCATCAATATCTGGGGTCAGTTCCTCTTTAATACCGATGGACTCTAAAGAATAGAAATTGTCAAGACCATACTCAACATTAGAATTAATAAAAACTTCCTGCAAAGGATCAAATTGAGAACTTACAGGTTCTAAACAGAAGTTGACAAGAAACTTTTCCTTGCCTAACCTTTTGGGAGGAAAATATTTAACAGTCTTACAATACTGAGTAAGGGAAGAGCCTTTCTCAGTTTTCTTTAGAGAAACTCCATTGGTCTTAAAAGAAGAATTATAGAAAACAAGTGAATCTCCATTATATTCCTCTAAGCAATTAAAAGAATCCACTCCAAGGTCAGAGTCTGGTTTTATCCTCAAAGGCCTCTCCTTGCATTTGAAACCATCAACATCTTTGATTTCATTAGAAGGCATTTCAGGAATCCCCCTTATTCTCTTTAAGTAGAAAGGCTCCTCACTAGGAGGGATATATTGGGCCCCAGTCCCGTATGGAATGTAACCATTAGCAAGTTTGATAACCTTGCATGATGGGCTACCATGCAAGGGGGCACTTTCTATTGAAAAAGTTGAGAAGTTTTGAAGAACATCGTTTCCGATAATACCCAAAACGTTCAGTTGGTCTCCCTTCACCTTTAGAAAACTTGGCGAGACAAAAAATTGGTGATAATTCATACTAAGTAGTATAGAAGACATGGCAAGAATTTGTAAGGACAAGTTGAATCCTTCAATGGCAAAGAACAAACTACACAAATTCATCCCTGAAGGGAGTTTTAAGTTAGCAGTGTAGTTAAAACCTCTTATTCATTAGAGGTAAACCAAAGGAAGAAACTAACTTGTCCATAGGAGGACTTAAACAAGGTCCAACTTTGTCCTCTACAAATTCCTTATTAATGATAGAAAACTGGGCTCCAGTGTCCAACGAGACATTGGGCAGTTCTTTTTCCTCTGCTAATAGAAAGGGAGACCAAAGGAACAATGGAATCTGTTGAATTAAGAAAATTAAACACTTTCCCTTCAGAAAGTTGCGTCTTATAAGTCATAGGACACATGGCTCCATGGTGCTCGGGTTTGTTACAAACAAAACATTTATAAGGCAGAGCAGCCTTTAACCCAGGGCATTCCAAAGAACCATGTCCATGATTTGGGCATCTATTGCACAGTCCTAACTGAGATGCTCTGACTTTCCTGTGTTCAAGGGATTTATAAGAAGTACACTTCGAACTAGCATGGTTGGAAGCGGGGCCAAATTTACATCTACTAATAGACTTTTTAATGGGATTAGAATTGGCCTTAAAGGAGCCATCAACTCCCTTACTGGAATAAACTGGTTTTTTCAAGGAAATTTCCTTGAAAGCATGGGAGCTGGTAGTAAGGCTTCTTTTCGGTTTGACGCCAAGATCATCTGATCCCATTTTGAGTCTAACCAGAACTGACTGGTAAACTTCCTTGATTTGGTTAAAATTGGGGTAATTAGAATTAATCACCCGAGACAATTCAATAAGAAAAAATTTAGGCCAATTAAAATTAATTTGCTTATTAAGAGGAGGCCCTCGCTTCCTGGCCTAGTGAAATCTACCCCAATTCCCTTAAGGTCTTGTAGCTTCGAATCTACAGACCTAATTCAACTTTCAAGGTCTCATGAGCGAGACCTCCGGTGCATTGATAATTGAAATCAACACCTTATCAAGAATTCCTTCCTTGTTGAAATATAATTCATCAAGAAGATGGAAAGCTGAGTCAAAACTTAAATCATCCACTGGAAGGTTCTCTCCTAAATGGAAAGCTTCCCCTCTGAGGTATCCCTTCAAATCAATTAATTTCTGACTGTTGGTCAGATTGGGGATACCAGCTAACGCATTCAGAAAACCCTTTTTCAAGTTTAAATAGGCAAAGATTGCTAGTTATTCTCGAAATGTTGAAGAATAATAGGAGGAAGAGGAAGTTTTACAGAATTATCAGTGGAGTTTAGTTTTTCACCCTTTTGAGATTCAGGAACTCCCTTCAATTCTCGTCTTCGTTCTTTAAACGGAGACAATTGAAGAAGAACGGACAGGCGGTAAGTTCTAGATGTCTCCATATCCTCGTCCTTTTCCTCTTCGGGGAGCATCTCGAAGATTTCCTCGTCATGATCTTGTATTTTTCAGAGGAAATCTTCAATCTGATTTAACATATCGTCAAGGACGGAAATAGATAGAGAGTCAAACTTGGCATTTAGAGCCTTAAGGTCCTTAGTGATAAGCCCCTTTTTGTGAGCTCTCTGTCTTCGGAGTTTTTGTAAGACGTCCGAATCGGACAACTTATCGTGGCTAGCCATAACGACTCCAACCCAAACGATTCGGCACAGATACACGAGCCAATGGTCGTGCCGAAAACAGTCTTATGGACTAAGCACAATGAAGACAGAAACTAAGTAAAAAAATTATTAATTTGATTTAAATACTAGCTTAAATTGGATGAAGGCAACGGATCACAGGAAACCACGACAATACAACAATAGAGGCCACCAAGAATAGAGAACTATTCGGAAATTTCCGAATGTTCACGAGAAAAACAAGGTACCATAATTTCCCGACAGTTAAAGTGTCCTCCAACGAGGAAATTAATAAAACCGAACAAACTCGGTATAAAGAACAGGAAACCGGACTTCGTACACACACTATCGTAACATTATGAATGGAAACACGCTTACATAGCGGCTTACGACACAAAGGGGGAAATAAGTTAAAGTCGAAATCGACTTCTAAAGTTAAATTTTAATTTTTAAGTAAATTCTCAAATTCAGAGATGAAAAAACTAAAGCCGAGAATTCAGATTAGTTGAAAAAAAACTATATTAATATAAGACTGATCGGAATTCTCGATTTTTGTTAGAGAAAAAACCTATGTCGTAATTAGATCAACAAGACAGAACGTTAGAGAATCTTACCTGAATGAGTTCTCTAACAAAAATCGTTAGAAATATATATATATATATATATGCTTGAGACTTCGATGGCTAGTTCCTTGCCGAGGTTTTATCGTCCTTTTGGAGACACGGTTAAAGCTTGTCACCAGTCTGACGTACCGTGACTGAATGTTGGTCTTGTTCGGCAGGAGTTTTATTGAACCTTCAAAACGGTTTCGAAGTCACGGGGCAACAGATACTTGACGTTAGTTACCGATTTGTTAATCAAATTATGACATAGGTTTAAATAAATAATAAAGAGGGAGTTTAATAATATTAATTAAAATTACAATAGTGTGGTACGAAGTTACAGGAAGATTCCCAATTCAAAAATTAAACGAGCTTTCGGGAAATTGCCGTAGCTCCAGGTAAACAAAGTCATTCCCGTAACCACAATTACCACAACACAAAATTTGATGGGATAACATTGCTCCATGTTTCACTGCATTTAATCAAGTATTGACAGACTGGCAAACTGAATAAAACTGGTTCCACAGTGTATGCCACTGCACTCAAACCTAAAAACATAGAAAAGGTGCCAATTAGTCATTTTATAGACAACATGTATGCATACTTCACAATAAAATAGCTTTATTAAACTTACCTCATATATTAACACCTCAGTTATAGTGGAAAGGAGATCAGTCACCAGTAGTCAGCTCTCCATGTGTGATAAAGCATAAGAAATACAGTTGAAATTGATAGAGAGAACTTTGGCCAGCAGCCTTTCAGGATTGCATTTTCTGATGGAGGCGAGGGGTTGGACGGGTTTTGAAAACGGGCAGCTTTGACATCCATCTTGCAGGACCACCACATGCATGCATTCGTCATTAGTCCTTGGGATTAAGCCCATTCAATAATTTCTATAATTAATATATGCTCCTTCTACCTTTTAGCAAATTTGGTAGGATATAAAACACTTCTCATAAACATCATTTATTGTGGAAAGAAGCCAAAATGTGTCCTTTACAAGAGTTGAAGCACCATTACGATATACCAGGAACCGTCCAGACCATCATCATAACCACACATGAAAGAAATCCCAAATCTTTGCTGGAAACGTTGACTGGAACATGTTCAAATTATCTGTCATTGTTAGCTTGCTGAAGGTTTGGCTCTCTTCAGCCAGACAATTAAGTTGGTTAGAAGCACTTGGCCTAAGTCTCAAGGTTTTGTCAACTCTGATTATGATAATACCTATAATAATTTTTTGTAGAAATTTCAAAATGTAAAGGTCTGATTAGCAACAATGAATACATCAATAGCTTATATTAATATGTAATATACAAAGACAATTGACATATTATAAACACTATGTACAGTTGTCAACCTACAGCAAAACAGGAAGAGTTGGGAGTTGGTGAGGCACAATGGGGCTTGGGGAAAATGGAAGGGAATTCTGGGATGAATAAATGGGAAAGTTCATGATGCCTGTGATGCTTGTAAGCCCTCCATTCTCTTGTAGCTAGACTGGAGAGAGGGAAGGGTAAGTGAAGGAGAAAGTTGGTGTATCTACAAGCAGTGAACACAATACACAGGACAAAAGCGCTCACCATGCAGTGTGGGAAAGAGCTTACAATAATCTAATTTTATTGCATAAAGTTTTTGCATGTTGCTAAATACAACATCAGCAGAAAACCTACAAAAATTGCATACTGTAATTTAAGAAATAACATTATTAACATATGGCCTAATTCAACACACTCATTGCTTAGCATAAAACCAGTCAGTCTACTTTGATTTTGTGGATTTATTTGGTAGATAAATATTACAACTATGGTAATTAGAAAACACGATAAAAATATTCTGCAGGTTTAGCAAGTCTTTCTAAAAAGTGAACAAGAACAAATGAATGACATTCAATGTGCACAACATATACAATGTTTGGTCTTGGAAGGAGAGGAAGATGAAAGAATGAGGTAAATACAAGAAGCAGGATAAAGTGTAATAAAATTCAAAGACTTGCATAAACACTACAGGACCCAGAAGACACTGAAGCACATCAATGACACAACATAACAAAGCACTGTGCCAACTAAGTGGATAAGAAGACCAAATGAGAAGGGGAAGGAGGAAGAAATTCTCACTCAGACCAGGTTGGGGCGACTCACACTGGTCATCATAACTTTGGTGACAAAATTGACAATAGCGGTGGCAGGCTGCTCAGGTTCAAGTTCAGCCAATACATGACATAGGTTGTCTGTACGACTTGCACCCTTTTTGGCTACAAATCCAAACAGGCGCCTGCAAGAAAAAGTAAAGTTGATTTAGACAACATAACAAATGCAATAAAGGTATTGATAGCACCAAAATATATAAAACTGAAATTCATAGAATCATGGTTACATAAGACTTGTGTTAGAGATAGCCTTTACCCAATTGCTTCCCTATCTCTTTTCCCCCTCTCTTCTTATGCTAAAAAAATCATAATAATTATTCCATCCGTCAGTATGATTTGCCCTACAATTCCTTCTCCATTCCTTAAAATTTTTAGGGAAAATTATCTTTACCCTCCCACCCTTTCTATAATTCCTATCTATCTATATACCAAAAGGTTTCTTTCCCCTTATAAGGGAGGTAGCCAGCCAAGGCATGCACCCACACACCCATCCATCCCACATTTATGCACTGCCCATGTTAGAAGCAATGCAGCATGATACAGTACATCCATTGCAAGGCCCAACAACTAAATACATATACCAAGGCTTTTTCCCCCTTACCAGGGAGGTAGCCAAAAAGGAAAAGGCATAAAATCATTCCCACCCATTCCATCCCTGAAAACACTCCACACCCCTCCACCCTCCCTCCCATCTTAGCACCTCCTAGATGACGGGTCATCCCTGCACCTTGTCCACTGCCCTGGGTCAGAAGCAGTGTCGCAAGACACAGCACATCCACAGCAAGGCTGCTTCATTAAATCGGCAACCTCCCTCTCCGTCCCCCCATATGAAGGAGAGGACGGGGAGAAATCCATTCGGGTTGCGTCAAAATTTTGCTCACACACATTACCTCACCCCCCATCCCCCCGTCCATTCCACCTCATGCATCACATCATCTTCCATATACAACCATTCTCCATTCACCCCTGTCTTCTGTCCTCTCCTGTCCTTCCTCAACAGACATTCCCCTCTTCCCCAAAACCCCCTTCACCCCATCCATCCATCTCATCCTAGGACATCCTCTCATGTTCACTCCCTCCACATCTGCCTTCCATACCTCCTTTACTAGTCTTTCTTCACTCATTCTTTCCATGTGTCCAAACCATCCTAATATTCTTTCATCAACCCTATCTCCCAGCTCCCTTTCCACCCCTGTTCTCCTCCTCACCTCCTCATTTCTCACTCTATCTAGCCTAGTAACCCCCATCATACTTCTCAGACACTTCATCTCAAACACATTCAAACTCCTTCTCTCTTCCTCTCTTATGTTCCATGTTTCTGCCCCATACAGTGCTGTTGGCACAATCACTCCTTCATACAGTCTCCTCTTAGCATCCATTCCCAAATTTCTATTCCTCATTACA
The DNA here is from genome assembly GCF_046742065.1 of Oratosquilla oratoria. NCBI lineage: Eukaryota > Metazoa > Arthropoda > Malacostraca > Stomatopoda > Squillidae > Oratosquilla > Oratosquilla oratoria. Next base: position 21,952 of record NW_027467745.1, read on the forward strand.
CTTTTTAATCCACCAAGGCATTTACTTGCTTCTCTCTATCTACATTCTACCTCAACCTTTACTCCACCTTTTCTTGCCATATTTGCACCCAAGTATCTAAAACTATCCACTTCCTCCAGTTGCTCTCCCTTATTGCTCACTTCCAGATTACTGCCACTTTCACCCCTTGTACATCTCATCACCTTACTTTTACCCACATTTATCTTTAGCTTTCTTCTATCACACACTCTCCCAAACTCTGTCACCAACTTCCTCAATCCCTCCTCCGATCCTGCCACAAGCGCAGTGTCGTCCGCAAACAACAGCTGGCTCACCTCCCACCTCTCTTCATTTTCTTTAACCATCTCCAAACCCTTGCCCACTACCCTTGCATTTACCTCTCGCACCACCCCATCCATGTATAAGTTGAACAGCCAGGGTGACATAACACATCCTTGACGAAGTCCCACCTTTACCTCAAACCACTCACTCTCTCCATTTCTAATCCTGACACAAGCTCTACTACTCTCATAAAAACTCTTGACAGCTCCCAGAGGCTTTCCTCCTATCCCATATATCCACATAACCTCCCACAGTGCCTTTCTGTCTACCCTGTCGTAAGCCTTTTCCAGATCCATAAAGGCCCAAAAAACATCCTTCCCCTTTCCTATAGCTTTCTCACATATCTGTCTTACCACAAAAATCTGATCTACACAACCTCTACCTGTCCTAAATCCACACTGTTCCTCACCAATTACTCCTTCTGTTCCTCTCCTAATCCTCTCAATCAAGATCCTCCCATAAGCCTTCCCAACTACACTTAACAAGCTAATCCCTCTGAAATTACTATATTCACACTTGTCCCCCTTTCCCTTGTAAAGTGGAACTATACAAGCACTCCTCCAGTCCTCCACCACTCTACCTTCTCTCCAGCAAACATTAAATAACCTCACCAACCAGTCCACCATCACTGTACCTCCTTTTTTAAGACATTCTGCATGGCATCCATCCAGACTAGGTGCCTTACCCGCTTTCATCATCTTAACTGCTGCCTTCGCTTCATCCTTCCTTATTTCTCCTCCATTTTCCTCACTCATCACTCTCATTTTCTTAGCATTTCCCACTGCAGCTATCTTTCCTTCCCTATCCTCCTTCACATTTAGCAACTCCCTAAAATATTCTGCCCATCTTCCCCTTACTGCCTTCTCCTCCATTATCATCTCTCTATCTGCACCTTTTACCTTTTCTTCTCTACTTGATTCGCCTCCTCTTCCTCTCTTAATTTCTTTCCAAAACATCTTTTTATTACTTTCAAAATTTTCTGTCATACTCTTACCCCATTTTACATCTGCTCTCCTCTTTGCCTCCTTTACCTTTTTTTTACTTCTCTTTTCTTTTCTTTGTACATCTCATATGACTCCCTCGTCCTATTATGTAACCAATCTGTGTAAGCTCGCTTCTTCTCTTCTACAACCTTCTTCATTTCCTCATCCCACCATTCACTACCCTTCCTTCTATTTCCTCCTGTCCTTCTTGTTCCACACACCATCTTTGTACACTTTGTGACTCCCTCCTTGAACCATCCCCATTCCTCCTCCACACCTACCTCTACTCTATCCTTCACTCCCTCCCACTCCTCCTTCAGCTTCTTCTTGTACTCCTTCTCCTTTTCCTCTTTATTTAAAGAGTTCACTCTAAGCACCTCCTTACCTTTTGTCCCTTTCCTCTTTCTCCATCTGTCCTCCACTCTCAACTTACCTTCCACCAGAAAATGATCTGATATTCCCCCACCCTCTCCCCTTAGCACATGTACATCCTTAACTCTTCCTATCATAACCCTATTTACCACTACAGAGTCCATTAAAGCTCTATCTACCACCCTTCCCTCCACCCTCTCCCATGTGTACTTATGCTTGACTTTCTTCTGAAACACTGTATTTGCTATCATCAACTCTCTAGACACATTTCCATCAACTCTCCACTACGATTCTTTCCTGGAACTCCACATTTCCCAACCACTCCATCAATTGGATCCTTTCCTACCTTGGCATTAAGGTCTCCCAGTACTATTACATTTACACTTCTCCCTAAACCCTCTATGCACTCATTTAAATCTATCCAAAAAGCCTCCCTTTCTTCTACACTCTTCTCACTGCCAGGCCCATATACACTTACAAAAACCCACATCTCCTTTCCCAGTTTCACCTTCATCCACATTATCCTTGAGGAAACCTCATTCCACTCCACTACACGTTTACCTATCTCTTCACTTACTAGTATAGCCACCCCTTCCCTCCCTCGCCCTCTCTTCACTCCTGATAACCTCCCACTTACACTCCCAAACTTACAATCGCCCTTCCCTTTCAGCTTAGTTTCACTCAAAGCCAACACATCCATCTTTCTTCTCACAAACATACTACCTATCTCTTCCCTTTTACTCTTATCTGTACCACATCCACGCACATTAAAAGACCCAAACCTTAGGGTGCTGGTCCGAGAACTTCCAGACCCTCTTATGCCTTTGCTTTTACTTTTAGGAATGTGCCCTGTGGGGCTACAAGTTGAAGGATGCCTAGTCCCAATCCCCGTCCCTTTCTTCTCGCCTCTTACGATCTAAGTGGAAATACTTGGTGGCAGTATTCTTTTCCCCCACCACAAGGCCCAACAACTAAAGCTGGTTTATCCCTAATGTAATGTTTCATTTACAGGGTGACCGTTCCTCCTTGACCCTTCATGGGTAAACAAAGAAGACAAGATGTCCCTTTGGACAGCATCAATTTATCATCCATTCTCAACCATTTTCCACTTAAACCTATCTGTTGCCTTCTCCCCTCCCTGCTTAAAAGACATTCCCTTTTTACACAAGACCCCCTTCACCCTATCTATCTCATCTCTTTTCCCTGCTTTCCTCTTAAGTTCACTCCACTCTACCTCTGTCTACACACTTTCTTCTTGTCATTCTTCACTCATACTTTCCATATGCTCAAACCTTCCCAGTATTCTTTCATCAACCCTATCTGCCAGCTTCCTTTCCACCCCCACTCTCTTTCTCACTTCCTCATTTCTCACACTATCCATTCTCATAACCCCCCACCATACTCCTCATACACTTCATCTCAAATGAACCACTGCCTGCTGTTGCCCCTGCAGTCACTTGGCCAGCTCCACCCTGACTTCAAGTTCTGATCCTGTCATGTCTGGGACACGGGCAACTCCCTTGATAATTTCTTGTCTAGGCTCCACACGACTTCACCTCCAGCCTCAACTTCCATGGGGGCATGTACGGCAGTAGTCCTCACCCCATCTCACAATCCTTTGACCCACAATGTCCCAAGGGAATCACTCGCCCTATGCGGCCACGTGGGTCGCACAAGCATTCTTTGAGGAAACGCAAGTGTAGTACCTGGCTCCACCTACATTCCATTCTCAATAGGTCACCTGCCTGGGAATGGACCCTGTCAGCTTCCATGATGACCACAATCACCTGCACCTTGGATGGCTGCATCAGGACAGACAATGGTTCCTTGAGGAATGCACATGCAGTATCAGCCAGCCATACATTTCAGCATGATTAGATCAATGGCCTGAGAATGTATTGCATCTGGCTTCCCAGGCATCAACACTTTGCCCTCATATCAATTAAGAGCACGGGTCATGAACTGATCCAGGTACATAAGCTGGACATAATCACCAAAGGCTCAGATCGCCTCTGAGTATCATGCAGCTAGCGTAGCTCAATGCATTCATTGCCTTCTTTCCTCCCACCCCCCTTCCTTCATAGGCAGACCACCTTGGGACATGATGTGCAACACACAGTCATCACTTCCCTCACTGTCTCCTCCCCAACCCATCTCGCACTTGGAGTGAGCCACATTACTATTGGCACCCAACTTCAATTTTAAATAAAAACCTGTTCACCCCCTGAGGTGTTTGCCTCCCAGCCAAAATCCTGACTGGTGGGAGGACCTGAGGACTTTCTAGGTGTCACAAGTGAAACTCAAGGCTAAAATTACTTTTTTTTCAACTGGGATAAAAACTTTTATGCTTACAGGGATCCAACAGGTGCTCCCTCTTCATTCTTCTGTGCCCATCGTCGATCATCTGGATCAAGGCCACAGTGTGAAATAGTATTGACAGGATAGTGACGTCTGAAAAACAACTTCCTCTCATTATCAGTCATTGTTATGCCCTGTGCAGACACCTTAAAGTGCACAATTGTTGCCGTGATGTTTTTGGCCCCAAGAAGGAGAGTAACACCCCTTTTGATAGCTTGTGGTCCTGTTAGGCTTTCCATGTCTGCAGAATAGAGGTAGAGGACACTACATGCAGCACCCTGCTGAAGAAGTTGCGTTGTACTACTGGTAGCAAGATTGCTGCTGCTGTCAATAGTGTCAACTGGTGGAGCAGATGGATCTCGCTCTGGCATGACAAGACGACAGGGCAGGGCAAGAGCTGTGATGGAGTGTTGGTATACAAGAGCTGATAGCGAACCTGCAATGGAGACGAAAATAACTCCATGAATGTATTGATGAATGATATACATAAAAACTTTCACTGGTCATTTTGGTTCCTAGAAATATGAGATTTTTCATACTCACCAAATACAGGCTCATTGGAGCAACCTTTAAGTCTTACACCTCTCGAAGTGGGTTCAATCAAGAAGTGACGAACCAATTCATTTGCAGGATCTCCTGATTTATTTGCAACATTGAGAGGTGGTGTAGCTACCTTCAGAGCAAGACCAAAGGCACCTGGGAAGGAGTTAGAGTCCCTGACGACAAAGGTTCCTGGCGGCTTGTCCCTCAGTGTGCTGATGGCTATAAAGTAAATAGTATCTAATTACATAGAGAAGATGATAAAAACTAGAGAGAGAGAGAGAAAGAGAAAGAGAGACAGAGGGAGTGAAATAAAGAAAAGAAGAGATATCCAAAAGAAGATATAACCAATCAATATTCTATGGTTATTGCTGTCCCTGAGCTAATACAACTGTACTATCTTGAATATAATCAACAGAATGCACCAAAACATTACTTCTAGCTTACCCTCATCCCTTGTTATTGATGGCTTGTACCAGAACTTGGAAATATCCTTTACAAACTTGGGATGTGACGAAATCACTTCCATAGTGTCTGTGAGAGATGTAAGTGATGATCTTCGGGACTGGCTGTGATAAAGGGAGGGTGCTGGGCTTGCATGTCCATTAACCTCTTGCTGCCTATTACTGGAACTGGCATGCTGTGATGACACAGCTGGTGAAGGACTACGAACTCCTCCCATATCCTTGCTATGGAATAAACAGAAATGTAAAATGTATTTATTGAAATTTTTTTTGTTTTCATTTGGTCCTATTTCAGGTGGGATCAACCATGGGTACCTGTGAGTGGTGCTCCAATGTGATGTATGTTGGCCAGTCATCCTATCACCACCTGTCTTCAAAACTTATCAACACCTTCACCTCCACCTGGAGGTGCAGCCTTGAGAGAGCTGGAAATGGGTCTCTCGACTGTGACCTAACAATTTCCAACATTTTCAAATTACTTTTTCATCTGAAGAGAGCTAATCAGTGACTGCTTCCTTCCTCCTCTTCCTTGTCCTCCCCAAACTTTCTAGCTCACTTGCTTCCCTCAATCTACAATTTACCATTACCTCCACTCCTCCTTTTCCTACCACATTCAACCCTAAATACCTAAAGCCTCTCTCCTTTAACCACTTCCATACGGTGACACCTACGTAGGCGTCATGAGGAGCAAGTGGGTACGCGATGATGCCGATGTCGGCATCTTGATTATATTTATTGTAGTCGTACCTACGTAACCTCCATTCTCTCTAAACTGGCTTCATCATATTTTCTATGGTTATCAAAATTCACGGGTGAAAGAGAACGAACGATTGAGCACTGACTTTATTTTTTATAATGCGATTATTATGATGCAACATAGCACATCGGGCAGCTAATGCTGCCAGACGTGCGATGTGCCCCAGAATGAAGAGGTTAAGACTTACTTCCAATTCGCTTCCATCCTCTCCCCTTGTTCATCTCACCTTATCTTTACCCACATTTACCTTCAACTTTTTCTTATCACATATCCTTCCTAAACTCTGCCCCATGCTGCCTTAATCCTCCCACAGTCAACACCTATCCATCTGTGCCTTTTAACTTTTCTTCCCTACTTCCCTCACCTCCCCTTCCTCTCTTAACTTTCTTTTAAGACATCTTTTCATTACTTTCAAATTTTTCTGTCATGTTCCTCTCCCATTTTACATCTTTTTCCTCCTTTATCTTATGTTTTGTTTCTCTTATTTTTTCTTTGTGCCTCTCCTGTTTCTCTTGTCCTACTTTGCAACCAGTTCCTGAAAGCTCACTTCTCTTCTACAACCTTCTTCACTTCATAATCCCACCACTCAATACCTTTCTTCTATTACTTCCCATCCTCCTTGTTCCCCATACTATCTTTGCACACCTTGTTCCTCCCTCTTTGTAACACCTCCATTCCTCCTCCACACCCAGCTCTACTCTATCCTTCACCGCCCACCTCCCACACTTCTCTCTGCTTCTCCTTGTACTCCAGCTCCTTTTCTTTCTCATTTAAACAGTTTACCTTTTGCCCTTTTCCTCTTTCTCCACCTACACTCTTACTTTACCTTCCATCAAAAAAATATCTAATAGTCCCCAACTCTCTCCCCTAAGAATGTGGACATCCAGAACTCTTCCTACGCTTCTCTTGGTTACCACTACATAGGCCATTAATGTCTTATCAACCACCCTTCCATCCAACCCTCTCAAAGGATTACAAAGGCAGAGCATGCTGACAGGAGACCTCCTGGTCCATAACTAGGTTGGATGTTCTTAAACACTGTGTTAGTTACCATCAACTCTCTTTCTAAACACATCTCAACCATCAGCTCTCCATTATGATTTTCACCTGGCAGTCTACACTTCTCAACAACTTAATCTATTGGTTTATCCCTTACTCTATCATTTAGATCTCCCAATTCCACTACATTGACATTCATTGCAAAATTCTCTAAGCACTCATTTAAATCTATCCAAAAAAACTTCCTTTTCTTCTACACTCTTCTCACTACCAGGCCTATATAAGCGTACAAAGACCCACATCTCCCATCCCAGTTTCACCTTCATTCTCATTAACCTTAAAGATGCTTCCTTCCTCTCCACCATATGCTTTACTATCTCCTCACTAACAGAGCCACCCCTTCCCTCTCTTGTTCTCTCCTCACTCCCGACACCCTCCTCACTACACTCCTAAACTCAAAAATCACTCCTCCGTTTGAACTTAGTTTCACTTAATGCCAACATATCAATCTTCCTTCTCACAAACATACTGCCCATCTCTTCCCTTTCACTCTCATCTGTACCACACCCACACACATTAAAAGATTCAAACCTTAGAGGGTTCTGGTTGGAAAATTCCTCCTAGATCCTCTTATACCTTGACTTCCCATAGGAATAGGGTTACACAGAACAGGATACCCAGTCCTTCCTGTTTTGGCCACTTTTTATGACCCGAGGTGGAAAATTCAGTGGCAGTATTCTTTCTTCCCCCTACCACAGGGGACAGAGGCAAAAGTGGAAAGAAATATTCCACAAAGTGGTACACGACAGTAGGAATGGGGGGATAGCATAATAGAGGGACAGTTGCAGTACAATAAAGCAGCAATAGTTCTCTACGAGTAGATATTTCCTCTAACACAAAAAGATGTGTGGCTCTAGTCTGTAGGGGCACCCCATATAGTCCTTAAATTATTGGCTGCATACTACTGAGTAATCTATACCACATGTAGTCAATACCCCAGATAGGGATAGCCATACAAATTTTTTTCAATAGCCCTGAATGGAAGACTGCAACTCAAAATATGCAACTTTGATGAAGCATGGGTGAGATGCAATAACTGGCCAATTTCTGAAGTTACAGGGAAGCATGATAAAAAATGCTGATACATACATACATACCTATACCAAGGCTTTTTCCCCCTTACAAGGGAGGTAGCCAAAAAGGGAAAGGCATAAAATCACTTCCACCCATTCCATCCCTGAATACACTCCACACCCCTCCACCCTCCCTCCCATCTGAGCACCTCCTGGATGACGGGTCATCCCTGCACCTTGTCCACTGCCCTGGGTCAGAAGCAGTGTCGCAAGACACAGCACATCCACAGCAAGGCCGCTTCATTAAATCGGCTACCCCCCCTCTCCGTCCCCTCATTGCATAATAGGAGAGGACGGGGAGAAATCCCTTCAAGCTGCGTCAAATTTTGCTCACACATACTACCTCACCCCCATCCCCCTGCCCATTCCACCTCATGCAATCACATCACCCATATACAACCATTCTCCATTCACCCCTGTCTTATGTCCTCTCCTGTCCTTCCTCAACAGACATTCCCCTCTTCCCCAAAGCCCCCTTCACCTCATCCATCCACCTCATCCTCGGACGTCCTCTCAAGTTCACTCAGTCCACCTCTGCCTTCCATACCTCTCTTACTAATATTTCTTCACTCATTCTTTCCATGTGTCCAAACCATCTTAATAATCTTTCATCAACCCTATCTCCCAGCTCCTTTTCCACCCCTGTTCTCCTCCTCACCTCATTTCTCACTTTATCTAGCCTAGTAACCCCCATCATACTTCTCAGACACCTCATCTCAAACACATTCAAACTCCTTCTCTCCTCTTCTCTTATGTTCCATGTTTCTGCCCCATACAGTGCTGTTGGCACAATCACTCCTTCATACAGTCTCCTCTTAGCATCCATTCCCAAATGTCTATTCCTCATTACACTCTTTAATCCACCAAGGCATTTACTCGCTTCTCTCTATCTACATTCTACCTCCACTTTCACTCCACCTTTTCCTGCCACATTTGCACCCAAGTATCTAAAACTATCCATTTCCTCCAGTCGCTCTCCCTTAATGCTCACTTCCAGTCTACTGCCACTTTCACCCCTTGTACATCTCATCACCTTACTTTTACCCACATTTATCTTTAGCTTTCTTCTATCACATACTCTCCCAAACTCTGCCACCAACTTCCTCAATCCCTCCTCCGATCCTGCCACAAGCGCAGTGTCGTCAGCAAACAACAGCTGGCTCACCTCCCACTTTTCTCCATTTTCTTTAACCATCTCCAATCCCTGACCCACTACCCTTGCATTTACCTCTCACACCACCCCATCCATGTATAAGCTGAACAGCCAGGGCGACATATCGCATCCTTGACGAAGTCCCACCTTTACCTTGAACCACTCACTCTCTCCATTTCCAATCCTGACACAAGGTCTACTACTCTCATAAAAACTCTTGACAGCTCCCAGAAGCTTTCCTCCTATCCCATATATCTGCATAACCTCCCACAGTGCCTTTCTGTCTACCCTATCATAAGCCTTTTCCAGATCCATAAAAGCCAAAAAAACATCCTTCCCTTTTCCTATAGCTTTCTCACATATCTGTCTTACCACAAAAATCTGATCTACACAACCTCTACCCGTCCTAAATCCACACTGTTCCTCACCAATTACTCCTTCTGTTCCTCTCCTAATCCTCTCAATCAAGATCCTCCCATAAGCCTTCCCAACTACACTTAACAAGCTAATCCCTCTGAAACTACTACATTCACACTTGTCCCCTTTTCCCTTGTAAAGGGGAACTATACAGGCACTCCTCCAGTCCTCTGGCACTCTACCCTCTCTCCAGCAAACATTAAATAACCTCACCAACCAGTCCACCATCACTGTACCTCCCTTTTTCAGACATTCTGCATGGCATCCATCCAGACCAGGTGCCTTACCTGCTTTCATCATCTTAACAACTGCCTTCACCTCATCCTTCCTTATTTCTCCTCCATTCTCCTCACTCATCACTCTCATTTTCTTCACATTTCCCACTGCAGCTATCTTTCCCTCCCTATCCTCCTTCACATTTAGCAACTCCCTAAAATATTCTGCCCATCTTCCCCTTACTGCCTTCTCTTCCATTATCATCTCTCCATCTGCACCTTTTACCTTTTCTTCTCTACTTGATTCGCCTCCTCTTCCTCTCTTAATTTCTTTCCAAAACATCTTTTTATTACTTTCAAAATTTTCTGTCATACTCTTACCCCATTTCACATCTGCTCTCCTCTTTGCCTCCTTTACCTTTTTCTTTACTTCTCTTTTCTTTTCTTTGTACCTCTCATATGACTCCCTCGTCCTATTTTGTAACCAATCTGTGAAAGCTCGCTTCTTCTCTTCTACAACCTTCTTTGTTTCCTCATCCCACCATTCACTACGCTTTTTTCTATTTCCCCCTGTCATTCTTGTTCCGCACACCATCCTTGCACACTTTATGACTCCCTCCTTGAACCATCCCCATTCCTCCTCCACACCCAGCTCCACTCTATCCTTTACTCCCTCCCACTCCTCCTTCAGCTTCTTTTCATACTCCTTCTCCTTTCCCTTTTCATTCAAAGAGTTCACTCTAAGAACCTCCCTACCTTTTGTCCCTTTCCTCTTTCTCCATCTATCCTCCAAAATGCTGATAGTAAAACAAATGAAAAATGAACACTTAATATTACTAACATTAATCACTATGAAATGTTTATTGATTAAAGGCCCTATAAAGAACTTCAATGAAGCTTACCGCTGCATGGTTGGACTCTTGGGTGGAAGGCCTTGATTAAGGTACGGGGTGGTTGGGGTTGCTGGTGGAAATCCTGGTGTAATGGGTCGTGTTCCTCCTACACTACCCTCAGTATCACTTTGCCAAGTGTTTTCTTCCCGGGTCTGCAATTTAAAAGGAATGCACTGTACTGTCAAAGAACACCACAGGTAAAAGCACTTGACATTTCTTTTCCTGTCCAGAACTCTTTCTCAGGCCTCAGTTTATCAAAACATAATTCATTACTTTTAACTTAATTCCATTTCATGTCAATACTGTGATACAGTGCAAAAAGGTCTAGATACTATTTCTGCATGGAGCCAAGAATGGGAAATGAAGTTCAATACCAAAAAATGCAAAGTACTAGAAATGGGCAATATGTATTGGCAAAAGGCCATCCTTAGACTATTTCTTCGGAAGTGAACACATTACAAAACCAAAAGAGGAGAAAGACTTGGGAGTCTTGATAAAAGACAATCAGTCACCTGACAGATACATCAGTAGGACTGTGAGAGAGACATACAGACTACTGCAGAATATTAAATTGGCGTTCCATTATATAGATGACAAGATGATGAAAACACTCACTGAAACCTTGATACATCCTTGATATGCGTGAGTATATAAATAAGACTGAGAGAATACAAAGGGCAGCAACCAAACTGGTCCCCAGCCTGGCAGATAAACCATACGAGGATGGACTAAAGGTATTGGGTCTGCCAACCTTGAAAGATTGAAGAGAAAGAAGTGGCATGATTACAGTGTACAGACCACTAAAGGAGATAAACTGCATTGATAGAAGAGATCTCTAGATTAAAGATGGGAGAGCTTTCAGAGGTCATGGGTGAGCAAATTAAGAAAGACCACATGTCAAAAGGATGTGAAGAAATACAGTTTTCCATATAGATGTATAAATATGTGGAATAGATTAGGTAATATAGCCCCAGCTCAAACAATACATGAGTTCAAATCTAAATATGATAATTGGAAAGTAAAGCTATAGATTAAGTTGGAACCATATATACATGAATTTGAGTTTAGGTATGTTAGAAAATTAGAGAATAGGAGACAGGACCCAGCAAGCATTGTTTCTTTCCTGTAAACTACAATTAGGTAAATACAATGTGCCAAATACAACATTTGACATTAGTCACAACAATGAATTTGTTCTCTTGTTAAAGACCTGTGGCCCTTAGGTATATGGTAACAGTACTGGTTGGCTTACATCATCTTGAGAAGGTATTTTGAGCTATCTGCATAGTGTGATAATATGGAGGAGGTTAGGGAGGGCTTAACTGTGGCAGTGGGATGAGCTGGGAAAATGACTGTGATGGGATAGGAAAATTATATAGGAAAGGATGAGATACAAGGAGCATTGTATGGGGCAGAGACATGGAATATAAGAAAGGCAGAGAGGAAAAGTTTAAATGTTTGAGAAGTATGGTAGGGATTACTAGGTCAGTGAGAAATGTGGAAGTGAGGAGATGAGCGGGAGTGGAAAAGGTGATGGCAGATAGGGCTGATGAAAGATTATTGGGATAGTTTGGGCACATGAAAAGAATGAACGATGAAAGATTAGTAAAAGAGGTGTGGAAGATAAGAGGTGGAGGGAGTAAACTTAACAGGGGATGACTGAGGATGAGATGGATGGATGGCATGAAGGGGACATTGAGAAAGAGGGGAATGTCTGTTGAGCAAGGAAGTGAGAAGGGGGAGATAAGGATAAGTGGAAAATGACTGTATATAGATGGTACTGTTATGTAAGGGAGGAATGGGGGGTGGAGGGGTAAGGAGTGCTTATGTGTGAATGATATTTATACACAGCCCAATGGGATTTCTCCCTGTTATCTTTTTTTCTGCATGAGGAGATGGAGAGGGGGGGTCGCCGATTAAGTGAAGCAGTCTTGCTAAGGATGTACTGTGTCTTGCTACATTGAGGATGCAGATTGCCCTTTCATCCATGAGGAGCTGAGGTGAGAGGGATGGAAAGGGTGGTGGAGGGGAGTGAAATGGGTGGGAATAGGTAGTAAGTGCCTCTAACTTAGCTACCTCCCTTATTAGGGGGGGGGGGAAGCTCTTGGTACACAGATAGATAGATAGACCCTTCTAAAGAGTTTTTAAGTGAATTCATTATGTAGATTTTTGTGTTTAGTGATATCAGTTTACTCCTACCATCCTGTTTCTATGAAGCTTGTGTATTCTCCATCACCAAGTTCCAAAAGAGGGCAACACCAAATTACCAAACAATTGGATCAATAAGTCCCCTTCAAATGCAAACTTTTGGAAAATGAAAGTGAACAACTGTTCTTGCATGAGGAAGTTGATATATCACACTTTCACACATCATACTTAAATGCAATTACCCTTGTGTAAACACCATAAGAAACTAATGATGGGTATCTGTTTGTGGTGGTCCTGCAAGATGAGCAGTGGAGACAATCATCTCCTTAATGTCCACTTTAAAGACCTGTCACACCTAACCTCCAACAGGAGGTGCAGCACTCTCTGAACTAAGCCTAAGTTCTCTCTCTATCATATTCAATTGTACTTCTTTCATCTTTTCACATTCGGAGAGCTGACAACTGGTGACTCCTCCCCTCCTACTTTCAACTACTAACATGGAAACAGTCCTATATTGATACAACACAAACAACAGTCCAAATTTTCTTCCTAGAGAGATATATAGGAGGGCCTGGGGGCCAGTGCTGACAACTCTGGGGTTGTGGGTTTCCAGTCAACAGCACTTGAGGCAACAATTATTAATTATGAAGTGCCATAGGAATGCTACCTGTTGGTCTGTGGTGGAAGATGTTGATTGAACTGTGGTAAGAAGGCCTTCTGATGTAGAGGACGTATTGTACGTTGAGTAATTGATGTGCCCAAGTGGTGAAGTTTGTAGCTGACTCAAAGCTGTTGCAGAATCCTGTAATATAACAAATAATCATCTATAAATGAGAAAACATGAATTTTAATCTGCTGTTCTCATTTTTCACTCTTCTCATGTTTTTTGCATCATCTGTAAACATGTTGGTGTAGCTTGTGGTTCCTTCCATCATGTTACTGACATAGGCAAGAAACATTTTAGGTGAAAGCACTGAACCTTGTGGAGTTTCACTCATTACTGCTCTTCATTTTATCTTTTACTACTGTCCTCATGTATTTTTCCTCCAAAAAATCTTTCATCCATTCTAGTAGTTTGCCCCTCAGTCCTCCATCATGATCCAATTTCCACATAAATCAACTGTGAGGTACTTTATCAAATACCTTCTCCAGGTAGGGGTACACGCAATCCATACACTCCTCTCTTGCAGCACATTAATCATTTTTGAGTAAAAGCTTAAAAGGTTCAATACACATAACCTTCCAGGTCTAGTATTTACCTACATACATATACCAAAGGCTTTTTTTCCCCCTTATAAAGGAGGTAGCCTAAAAACAAAGTCATAAAAACCACTCCCACCCATTCCATCCCTAATACATTCCACTCCCTTCCACCCTCTTCCCTCTCTTTTATCTTGGTACCTCCTGGATGATGGGTCATCCCTGCATCTTTTTCACTGCCCTGGGTCAGAAGCAGTGGAAAGGAGCAATGCTTACTGGGTCCCATCTCATATTCTCTAATTTTCTAACATACCCCCCAGACTCAAATTCATGTATGGTTCTATCTTAATCTATATCTTTGGTTTTCAATTATCATGTTTAGATTTGAACTCATCGAAAACTGTGCGGGTTGGTACATGCCATGGCTGGCTACCTCCCTTACAAGGGGGAAGAAGCCTTTTGGTATATAGATAGATAGCACAAATATACAAGATTTGTACTTACTGATATGTCTCCTGGCTTAGCATGTTCATGGGCACGCTTTACAGCCATGAAAGGACGTTCTCTATCTGTGTCAGAACCCTTTCGAGAAAGACTACCACTCCGTGGGATAGTTGATGTTGCAGCTGCCGTTGTTTGAGCAGTAGATATGGTGCTACTGACACAGCTCTTCTCCTGTGCCTGCTGTCTACTGCAAAGTTGTCATAATTCTTGAAAATCTTCAGTATAATCTTAAAATCTCACTATTTTAATATGTGGATTAAAAAGTATTATCATTATCATATACCTACAAATCGCTTCTGCAAAGTCCATACATAGATGACCACCTACATGAGACTATGTTCCTTTGATACAGAAGATCTTGCAGACAAGATGGGTGATGATGGTGCAGAATTGCCCCTTGCAGGTGTTGAGTGAGCAATTGGTGGCTTTTGAGGGGTGGCAGAACTTGTGTTGATAGTCAAAGGTGGCAACGTCTTGACAGGAGATGACTCACGAGAGGTTTCTGACAGGAGTGTAGTGTCACTTACATAACCATCTTCTCCCTCACGTCCAGTTGTACTACTTGATGTAGTTCGTTGCTGCTGATGGTATAAATAAACAAGGGTAGGCTTATATAATCATATTACAATGGTATAACTTTTGATTAATTCTAAGTAAGAGTGTGGGAGTGGTTTCTATGCCTTTGTTTTTTGGCTACCTCCCTTATAAGGGGGAAAAATCTTTGGTATATGTATGTATGTAAGACTAAGAAGGGAGCAACAACAGGTACATGTATATTGTAATGCAATAATTATTGTGTCATTATTTTGTATGTATTTTTCTCATGTATATCTTTTATTGTATTTGCATGTTTGTAAGTGCAAGCTGCACCAGTGAATTATAATGTAAAATACTATATTGTCTAGCACACACAACTTTGTATGTGTCAATTTAACTGCAACTGATAAAAGGGCAGATTAGAAGTATTGTTACCACCCAGATATGTTAAACAATGCAGTCAGGAGATGCAGTCACCTCCTGTCTCTCAGGGTACTCGCTTCAAACAAAGCAATTTGAGTGCTCAACTACTACGAATAGGCAAACTTCCAGCACCTGTCTCTAAGTATGTAGCTCGAAAGAGGTAGTTTTCACTTTCCTCTCTCCCATTGTGCAGATTGTCGAATATACCACATCCTGGTCAGCAACTATAAATAGTCCATACTTATCATTTTTATTTGTATTTTCCATATTCAATCTCTCATAGACACATACCTTCTTATTGTCATAGTCTAATGGGAAGAATTTGAAATTGCCATTTACCCCTCTGTCATTAATAACGTAAATCATTAATCATTAACACTCTCAAGTCTTTCTCGTCTTTTGCTTTTGTAATGGGTTCGCTTCCCAAGGAATAGTTTAAGGATGGCTTTTTGCCACTATTGCACTTTTCCAGTACTTTGCAATTTGTGGCATTGAAATTCATTTCCCATTCTTGGCCCCATGCAAAAATACTATCTAAATATTTTTGCAATATTTTACCATCCTCCTTGTTTTTTCACTCTTCTCATGATTTTTGCATCCTCTGCAAACATGTTGGCATAGCTTGTTCCTTCCATCATGTCAATGACATAGACAAAAAACATTATTGCTGCAAGCACTGAACTTTGTGGAACTCTGCTCATTACTGCTCACCAGCTATGTTATCCTTTACTACTGTCCTCATACATCTTTCCTTCAAAAAGTCCTTAATCCATTCTAATAATTTGCCTCTCAGTCTTCCAACATGCTCCAATTTCCACACAAGTCAACTGTGAGGTACTTTATCATTTACTATGCACTGTGTTAATTTTGCTTCCACTTCAGCCTACAGACACAAGTGTTCAAAATGCCTAGACCACCAAAACA
This sequence comes from Oratosquilla oratoria, assembly GCF_046742065.1. Classification (NCBI taxonomy): domain Eukaryota; kingdom Metazoa; phylum Arthropoda; class Malacostraca; order Stomatopoda; family Squillidae; genus Oratosquilla; species Oratosquilla oratoria. The sequence continues at coordinate 38,293 of NW_027467745.1, forward strand.
GAAGAGGGCTGCAGCAGAGAGGGGGAGAAAATCAGGCATAAGTAAGAGAGAAAGTGTGGAGAGGAGAGAGATTGGTAGCCCTATACTAGTATATTTAGAAACACTTGAGTGCCTTGATTTACTTAAATAATGAATTATGAAATAATTTATCTGCATATTTCACCAATCACACTCATTACATTGATGTTGGAGTGTAAAAACCTCAAGGTTACCTTTGAAGCCCATTTTCTCACATCTCCCACCCCTAAAATCCAATTCCTTGAGACTGACATTCAATTTCTACATTGGACACAGGATCTCAATCAACTTCAACTGTATTTCTTCCACATTTACACAAAAGAAAAACTGACAACTGGTGACTACTTTCTTCCTACCACAAGCTGCTACATATAGTCAAACAACAATACAGCACAGAAAACTGTCCAATATTTTTTTCCCAGAGAGATCTATGTGAGGACCTGTGGGCCATTACCAGCTCTATGGAGATGCAAATTTCTAGTCAGTGAAATTGGAGGTGACAATTCTTTTTGCCCCCCCCCCCCAAAAGGCTTTATTGACAAAATATTTACTCAATGCTTTCCCTTCACTCTCAGTTATTTCATTCTACTATATCAACCTGGAGCATCACTCAACTGGTCTAATATCATCAAAGTGCATCTGTAATAGCACAGATGCATTACTTATTCAAACTCCCAGAGTGAACATACCTGTGTCATCCGTGTTCGAAGTTCTGAGAGGACACGAGCTTCCTGTGGTGCTCGTTCTGCACGCATCTTAGCTTCTCGTCTTTCTTGTAACTTACGTTGCTGAATCTGCAACCATGAAAGATTGCTGCTGCTGCTACCAGCACTACAGCTGTCCAAGTAAAAGGATGAAAGATTTTAGAATTCCAAAACTCTCTTATGGTATATAAACCTTATTATTTCTAGTATCTATGTATAGGGATACAAAACCCCTTAAAGAGAATAAGAAACCAATACCTGGTACTTGCTTATGATGGTCCTATAAGATGTAAGTCGGAATAATGTTTCTATGAGAACATAAAATCACAAGTAAAGAATAGTTATTTTGGGTACATGTTTATGTATTTATATATAAAAAAAAAATTATAATTATATTGTGTGGGATGACATGTTCTGCTGGTAGCACTTTACTTACTTCAGGGGTTCTGGTGAGAAGCTGAGGTCCATCGAATCATCAAGCCTTGAAGCTGATCGTGTCATATCGGATCGGTTCAGTGTAGAGGTTGGCGTTGTCTCCCCATGCCCCGCCATAATGCGGCTGGTGAGTGTGTGTGATCTCTGCCGCTGTAAGGTCCCTCCACGACTGCCACATGGCTCTGGTGATGGTGACAGTGAGGGAGATCTACGCCCTGAACCTTCATGTGGACTGCTGGCACCAACGCTTCCGGACATGCGCCGAACTAAACGTGGAGACTCGAGGCCACTTCGCTGAGTGCCAAGGGTCTCTCGTGAATTGCGACGGTGGATAGAAGGTGACGGGGGTGGCTGTTGCTGCTGTGCAGGTGGTGCTGGGGTGACATCAGCTGCTCCACTTTCTGAGGTGGACCGTAAACGTCCACCCAGCATGGGAGATGATGTGAAGCCCCCATAACTGAAAGGTTTACTGTCACTGCGTGCATGGTAGGGCATGTCTTCAGAAGTGGTGTTCAGAGATGAGTCAAGTAGAGAGTCATGGGTCGTAGAAACACTGAAACTGTTGATAGGGCTGTGTGTGGTAGTGGGCACTGGGGATGTTGGACCATAGTTATCACTGCTAGAAGTAGTAGTAGTAGTTGTGGTACTGTAGTGTTGGTAGAGCTGTGTCAAGTCAGAACCTGCTGAGCGTGAAGTCGACCTGCTCTCTAATTTGGGAGCCATATTCGAAAAATCTGGACACCGTATCGAGTCAATGTCTGGTGCTGGAGTCTGGCAGGGCCTTAAATCAGGAATATTTTCAATGTCAAGGAGCATTCCGTGGAGCAACTCATCCAGCTGTGAGGCGTCCACATGGGGCGCCGGGGCAACAACTGCCGCTGCCGTGGCTGCAGATTGCTTTGGGGCACCAATGCCCCTCGACTCAGCTGATGCACGTGAAGAATCAGATGTCGGGGGCGACACTGGGGCCACTGCCACCACTGCTGAGTTTGAGGATGCTATGCCTGAGTCAAGGGAGGCAGCGTGTCGCCCGTTAACAAACGTATTTGGGGATGGGGATGATACAGTAGGTGAGGGGGCGTGGGGCCCACTAATTGCTTGAGGGCCTGACCCGCTACTGCTGCTGCCAGGGGGCGATACCAGAGCAGAGGCAGCCTTCTTCTTGGTGACAGTGGCGTACAAAGATCCGTCCAAGGGTCCCAGGGTGTAACTCACACCACCACTACTGCTGCCGACACCCTGCTGTCCACTACGGCTACTACCAGTGATACCGGCTCCTGCAATAGTATAAGAAAACAGTTTAAGGGACCATAATGAGGTTTAAAATAAAATAGAATATTTTGTTGCCTGATGTCACATAAGAGAACAACTATAATCTACGCAATTTACAAAAACCATATATATTCACAATATGATCATTGTGAAATATGAAATAATTCATCAATATAGTAAAGCTTTAATACAAATCAGAAGCATTACATAGGAAAAAAAAAAATATATATATATATATGACCATGTCATACAACTACAGCAGCACCTGCCAATATAATCTTTGTTGGTTTTTATAATAATAAACCATTTCATGTATATTCTTTAAATACAGTATACATAGATACATTATATATATATATATATATATATATATATATATATACATATATATATATATATATATATATATATATACACACACATACACATATATATACATACACACACCAAGATTGGAGTATGCTGTGACACTATGGACTCCCAGCACAAAAAAGAATATAAAGAAATTAGAATCCAAAGAGCAATGACAAAGATGGCACCAAGATTGGAGTATGCTGTGACACTATGGACTCCCAGCACAAAAAAGAATATAAAGAAATTAGAATCCAAAGAGCAATGACAAAGATGGCACCAACACTTTCAAAATTGACATACAAAGATTGTCCAAACTGGAACTAACAACCCTGGAACAAAGAAGAGAAAGAGGAGATCTACTGGCCATTTACAGAATCATGAAAGGTATGGAAGTCCTTGATAGAGAAGATTTATTAAAGTGGGACAGAAGAAAAACAAGAGGACATGAAAAGAAACTCAAAAAGGATAGTTATAGAAGAGATCTGAAAAAGAATAGTTTTCCACACAGAGTGGATGTCTGGAACAAATTGGATGAAAAAATAGTATGTGCAAAAACCATGCAAGAATTTAAGAAAAAAGTAGATGCTGAGAGATATAAAGATGGGTCCCTTCCTGTATAATATAATTAGGTAAATACACATGAAAGGCACAGAAGTCCTTGATAGAGAGGACTTACTAAATTGGGACAAGAGGAACACAAGAGGACGTAAAAAAAAAAACAAAACAAAAAAAAAAAAAAAACAGAGTGGTAGGCATCTGGAACAAACTGGGCAAAACAATAGTGTGTGCAAAAACTAGACACTGAGAGATACAAAGATGGGATGCCAGGAGCATAGATCCCCTTCCCATAAGATAAAACTAGGTAAATACAACTAGGTAAGTATACACATTATATATACCAGTACACTAGTACTCCTTGGTTACTGATCCTTCTAGTTATGATGTTTTGTAATTATGATGGGCATGAATTCCTACCCACTGATAGGTAAATGATGGGTATGACTCACAATTATGATTTCACACCAGAGCAAGCCATGTGCAAGTTGACATTCATTTGTTGCTAGTCATCATTCAAGTTTATGGCTGAGTGTGTGTGCTTGTGTTGCATTACTGGCCAGTTGTTGTTCAAATGCTGCGTGATTTTTTTACTGTTTCTAAGCAATTTGTATATCAATGACAGTATGTAAAATGTAAACATATTTAATAAATGTTTCTGATGCACAATTAAATAGTGTCAATGGCTAAAAAGTGGAGTTTGCAAGCTTGTATTTACCTAATTGTATTTATTTTCTTAATTGTAGTATACAGGAAAAGGAGCAATGATCATTGAGTCCCATCTCCTATTCTCTAGTTACTTATCCTACCTAGCCTTAAATTCATGTATGGCTCCAACTTAATTTATATCCTTTATTTCCAATTATCATATTTAGATTTGAACTACTGTAGTGTTTGAATTTGGGCTATATCACTTCCTAAGCTATTCCAGGTATCTGCATCTACATGAAAAACTGTATTTCTTTACATCCTTTAGACATGTGGCCCTTTTTAATTTGCTCCCATGACCTCTTAACCCCCCCCCTATCTTTAATCAGGAGATCTCTTCTGTCAATACAATTGATCCCCTTTAGTGACCTGAATACTGTAATCATATCACCTCTTTCTCTTCCATCTTTAAAAGTTGATAGAACTAGTGCTATTAGTCTTTCCTCATATGGTTTATCTGCCAGGCTGGGGACCAGTTTGGTTGTTGCCTGTTGTATTCTCTCTATCTTGCTTACATCCTTCACTCTGTGTGGGGACCACTCTACTAATGCATATTCCAGTCGTCTTGTGTCTGAATGCTTGTGTTTTTGTTGCAAACTGTGCCTGCTGTCTATAAGTGACGGCATCTAAGCATCCAAATGACAGTTCAGTGTCAGTGACGCCTAAACCTAAAAGGATACATAGAAGCCTGTGCCTGGGGAGTAAACTAAACATAGTGACATGGCAGGATGGTGGGGTGGGTGCCAACTTCATTGCACAGGTTCTTGGCCTAGCTTAGTCTACAATCTCATCAGTGATCAAGGATGCAGTATAATTAAAGAATGCAGCTGAGAACACCACTCCACTTATGGTCAAGAACACCACCAAGACTTGTGAGCCCATGATGGAGCAGCTTCTTAACCTCTTCACTCCGGGGCACATCGCACGTCTGGCAGTATTAGTTGCCCAATGTGCGATGTTGCGTCATAATAATCGCATTATAAAAAATAAAGTCAGTGCTCAATCGTTCGTTCTCTTTCACCCGCGAATTTTGATAACCATAGAAAATATGATGAAGCCAGTTTGGAGAGAATGGAGGTTGCGTAGGTACGACTACAATAAATATAATCAAGACGCCGACGTCAGCATCATCACATACCCACTTGCTCCTCATGACACCTACGTAGGCATCACTGTATGGAAGTGGTTAAGTTTTTTGGCAATGATATCATGAAATGTTGCATGCCCCTCTCCATATCACTGGTGTCAACCAAGGCTTCATCAGTAACTGAAGATTTATAGGTGATTTGAAGTACAAGCCAATGATAATATATCATTCAGAAAACACTTGAGCACGGAAGGGCCTTATAAAGGATTTACTGCCTGTTTTTTGTAAGTCAAACTGGAAGGGGTGGATGATGACTACCTTAAGCCCATGTTACTTGGTCAATTATCTATCACCTACACTAAAAGACTATTAAGCCAATGGAAACACTGCCTTCACAGTATGGAAGATAGGGCAGAAAATACTGAAGTTTTCTTTCCATTAAACACCACTGCTCTCATCCAGCCCTTGGACCAAGGAGTTATACCAACTTTCAAAGCATGAGTACTACAGCATAACACAACAGCTGGATACTTTCAATGCGACAGAAAATTTCAGTTAAGCAATATTGGTTAAGGTAATATATAAAGAAAGCCACTGATAACACAAGATTACCATGGGCAGAAGTCAGCAAAAAGATCATGAATTCTTCCTAGAGAAAAGTGTGGCCTGAGTGTGTTAAGCATAACCATCTTGCTAGGTTTATGGAGATGATGCTGACATAAGAAAATTGTAAGACATCCATGATGCTTCTTTATCAAGCACTCATATAACTTAAACAAAAGAAAGCTCTAAATGAGACAGAAGAGGAAGAAGAAGAAGAATCACGATGTGGCCTTATTGTAAAAACACTCCAAAATGTATGGTTTGGAGTGGACAATTTCATAGAAACAACTGTGGTTCATGACCTCTCTGCAAGAAGTGGCAAATGGGCACAACAAATAAAGGCATGAAAACCTATGATGACATTTACAAGAACTAAACAAGCAAAGTCAAACAGCCAACAATATAAATTTTTTCAAGTCAGTGTCCTCTCCTGCCCCATCAATCTCAAAGAGTGACTTGTCTATGGTGTATCTGTAGCCTTTGCATAAAGCATCAATAGACCTACCAATCACCAAGGCCTGTTTTAAGTGGAGTGGGTTGGAAGGGCAGGTTACACAAACCCATACGAGTTACTGTTTAATTATTGGCACCATTTGAAACAAATGTAATTATTAGTGAAAAAAATGTAGTGAAGACAATTTACTAGACCTACAGGAATTTTTTTATCTGAGTTATACATTGTTTTACAATCAATACAATCATGTCTCAAAAATCATATACTGCAGGAGAAAAAATTGAAAATCATCGAATATACTGAAAAGAATGGCAATTGTGTTACTGAACAGAACTTCAACATCAATAAATGTAATATATACAAATGGCAAAAGATGAAGGACAAACTAAAAGTTATGCCTAAATAGCAACACAGTGATCATGGTAAAGCAGTTGTATTTCCAGAACCAGAGGAGAAAGTTGTTGCCTGGATTGGAGAAAGAAGAAAGGAAGTAGTAGGTGTAAATGCCAAAGAAATTCTCCTAAAGGCTTGGATAGTCACAAAAGAGATAAAAATCTGACAAACAGAATTCAAAAGAAAATCATAACTAACACCACAGTCGGACAAAAGAAAGAGTTGAGCAAACAAAACTATATATTTCGATTGCTAACTGCAATCTTCTTCAGTAGTCCACTACTGAAGAGGATTGCAGTTAGCAATCGAAATAGTTTTGTTTACTCAACTCTTTCTTTCACCCAACTGTGGTGTTAGTTATGATTTACAAAAGTGTTATTACATTTCTCACCAGTCAAAGAAAATGTTTCATGGCCTGCCATCACAAGTCTGTCCATTGCCAAATGCGCATAGCATGTCTGCCTTGATTTTGATGAGAAGTTACTAAATTTCCAGAACTCTATCATCAAAATGAAAAAGCAGAAAGATTATTATATAAGTAATGATGACCAGATTCCCCTGACGTTTGATTTGCCCTATAATATGACTGGACAAAATAGGTGCAAAATCCGTCATGATGAAGATTACTGGTGCTGAGAAGATCTGTTTCACTGTCATGCACTGCCTAGCCAATGATACAAAATTACATACATACATACATATACCAAGGCTTTTTCCACCCATTCCATCCCTGAATACACTCCACACCCCTCCACCCTCCCTCTTATCTGAGCACCTCCTGGATGATGGGTCATCCCTGCACCTTGTCCACTGCCCTGGGTCAGAAGCAGTGTCACAAGACACAGCACATCCACAGCAAGGCCGCTTCATTAAATCGGCGACCCCCCCTCTCCGTCCCCCCATTGCATAAAAGGAGAGGACGGGGAGAAATCCCTTCAGGCTGCGTCAAATTTTGCTCACACATACTACCTCACCCCCCACCCCCCCGCCCATTCCACCTCATGCAATCACATCATCATCCATATATAACCATTCTCCATTCACCCCTGTCTTCTGTCCTCTCCCGTCCTTCCTCAACAGACATTCCCCTCTTCCCCAAAGCCCCCTTCACCCCATCCATCCACCTCATCCTAGGACGTCCCCTCATGTTCACTCCCTCCACATCTGCCTTCCATACCTCTTTTACTAGTCTTTCTTCACTCATTCTTTCCATGTGTCCAAACCATCCTAATATTCTTTCATCAACCCTATCTCCCAGCTCCTTTTCCACCCCTGTTCTCCTCCTCACCTCCCCATCATACTTCTCAGACACCTCATCTCAAACACATTCAAACTCCTTCTCTCTTCCTCTCTTATGTTCCATGTTTCTGCCCCATACAGTGCTGTTGGCACAATCACTCCTTCATAGTCTCCTCTTAGCATCCATTCCCAAATGTCTATTCTTCATTACCTCATTATATACGGAGGTAATTTTATATCTTTTTCTCAAAAAGAGAAAAAGATACAAAATTACCTCCAAATATAATTTTTCAAAAGAAAACCATGCCCAAAGAGAAATTTCCAGCAGACATAATAGTCGGAGTACACCCAAAAGGATGAATGTATGATGAAGATACAAATGACTGGGTAAACACAGTGTTGGGTAAGTGACTTAGCAACCTAATGAAAAACATAGCCTGGTAATGCTCAATGCATTTCATTGCCACTGATCAGATGCACTCAAGAAGACCATGCAGCAACAACACAAAATGGATATTGTAATTATACCTGGGGGCATGACATTGTTGCTACAACTTCTGGATGTCTCAATTAACAAGCCAATCAAGACTGTGCATGTCAACAATGGAACAAGTGGCTCATGTCTGCAACATACAGTTTCACACCTACCTCCAATAAGAGGAAACCAGATATGGCAACTAACTGTGAATAAATACTTGCTGCATGGACTGACCTTGATCCCACCATCATCATAAAGTCATTCAAGAAATATTTGAAATGTGCTTGATGGCACAGAAGATGACATCCTTTGGGATGATAAAGAGAAGAAGTCTAATATAAACACTGAAACCAGTGAGACCTTTGAAGATAGCCATGATGTCTATTTCCATGATGAGGGCATGTTAATGGATGACAAAGAATGCCTAGGGTTTACTGAGGATAACCTCTCAATCATCATCATCAATTGGGGCCAGTCCCTACAGTCTCTCCAAGCAAACTCCCATACAGCCACCCTTCCCACTCCAAACAACTCCCAATGGACATTGAATATGTTTGAGTGATGTATTTCTACTTGATAATAGTGTTTTAATATGTTAGAACTTGTTTTAAAAATATATTATCAATTACTTTTTGCACATACATGTTTACCATCTGACTGTTCATGTCAATTTGTTAAGGAAATATAATAATTCCATTTCTTACAGTTGTTATTTATTGCAAATGAGTCCCATAATGGTTATAGATCAACAGCATGATTACCTACCAGGTATGTCAAAACAATTTCTATTTTTGTGGTTCTTTTTTTTTTTGTTCAGAAAAATAACCTAGGACTATGTATTCTTAGATAGGATGCACTCCACTTCCAAAACAAATAGAAAGGATTAGAAAACTGCATCATATACACGAATAAAAATGATATATCTATTTACTAAGGGTTTTTTCCACCTTACCAGGGAGGTAGCCAAAGTCCAAAGGCATATGCCTATCCCCACCCATTTCATCTGCACCCACTACACTCCCATCCTCCACCCTTTCCTCCCTCTCATCTAAGTTCCTCATGGATGATGAGTCATCCCTGTATCCTACCCAATGCCTTGGGTCAGAAGCAATGCAGGAAGACATAGCATATCCACAACATGAATAAATGGGGGTGAATTCTAGCTGACGCAATGAGAAATTAAACAGAAATATAGTACTTATAGTAGCAGGGTGTATTCTGAATCACATAAAAACTCAGCTGGAACACAGACACTGTTACCAAGCCCCAGGAGCTCCAAGACAGGCACCCATTGAAAGTGGCAGCTCAAACAGTAATGAACTATGTCACAAGGTGAGTACAGTTTGTGGGTATGGGGTGTGGTCTAGTGGTTACTATGGCAATAGAGGAATATGAAATTGTTGAGTCACCACCTTTGGTGTCGCCAATGTAATTTTATCACATTGATGTCCATCTTATGAAGGGTTTGAGCCATATTTGAGCTTGGCAGCTTTTCTGGCACCAATAAAGGGAGGTGAAAAAATACTCCATTTGAAATTTTCCCAATACAATCCTATCTTCTATTTTGACACAATTTATTAATTACAGTGTCAGTGTCAATTTCAGTGCAAATAACATTTCTTAATCATTTTGTCTTCCCTGTTGTTCTTGAGTTGACAGCCCCATTGCTGGTCACCCTGGAAAGAATAAATGCCTAGCAAGCACAAGGAGAAAATATTACTGTCCAAAGATGTGAAGCGACATCACCAACTACATTTACAACATGCATCCAACTTTGTGGCTCAAACCCAAAGCTTTTACAGATACAAGAAGTACCAATCCCCTTTGAACCATAGGATACACTAGCTATAGATCTGTTTGAACTACCTCCCAGTTGACATGGCTCACAGTATGTCCTGGTTGCTGTAGATTACTTCTCCATGTACACAATCCTCATTCTCCTACCAGACAAATCAACAGAAACAGTGGCACAGGCACTGGTAGATTAAATTTTCTGCTGATACAATATCCCACATAGGATACTTTTGGAAAATGGCACCAAGTTCAAGAATGTCATGAGTAATGTAGTTTAGTAGAAAGAACCTACAGAAAGGTGATAGAAATACACAGACCCCTCCAAGAAAACATGTGTGACACTTGGGAAGACTGGGTCACACAAGTACAAACCTTGCTCAATTCTGCAACAAAGAAAACCCCACACATTGTAATCTCTGGCCATGACCTCCATATGCCCTATGACATACTCTCTGCCCCCCCCACCAGTATACACAATGGTTGATTATGCAAAAAACATAGAGTTTATCATGATGCTTTCCATCCATGATAAGTTAGAAAGAACCTACATGAATCAAGATACAAAATTATAGTTAAACAACACAAACACACCCATCCCCTAGACATCAAACAGGGCTATGTTGTCATGCTCAAACCACACACGCTCCCAAACAAAGTGAAAATTAAATTCTCTGGTCCTTTTGTTGTAGCCAAAGCTCTTAGAAACCAGATGTTCAAACTTATACATCTGTCAAATGATAACCTTGAGATTCATGGTGAAAAGCTGAAGAAAGTTTAATCACAAATAAATGTTGACACACACTAGCAACAACACCTAACAAATTCAAACATTCCTACAAACTCACCCCACCCCAATTTCCACGTCATTACATCCACAAAGATAAATACACACAACTAGCCTCCCCACCAATTCTGTCCAATGAAGCTGCAGGATGTCATGCAAACCTAGGTGGAGGATATTACAATCCCTTACCTCACGAATCTCAGCCTATAAAATCTTCTCTACCTTCCTCTGGATTGTAACGTCCACAAACAGAATCACCTACATGTTTAGCTAATCAACATAACTAACATTACACCCTTATACCCCTCCAACTCATGAGCCTCATAACAGCCCTCACAAGAAATGAAAACCCAAAGATCATTACCAGGGCAACCATAACCCCTATTGGGACCTTAAAATCCATTAATGACACCATTACTGTAAAAGCTGTAGTGGACATTGGCAACCCCCACATGGATATAACCACCCTACAGAAATGAGTACACACCTTAGCTAACACCTTCAAGGTAAACTTCAATTATGATGGTCCCTTAGAGAAGTCCACTGGAAACCAAAAAGAAATGTACTCTCTCATCATAAACAAGTTTAATACACTATTCAGAACAATCAATAAACTCAAAAATGAAACCCTATTGACAAACACCAATATAGAATGATCAATGGCTTCTTTTAGGTCAAAAAGGGGCATTTTCAACTTCATGAGCACCATTTCAAAGGAACTTTTTGGCACTGATATAGAAGATTTGGATAAAATTCAAGGACAAATAGACAATATGGCCTCACACCTTTACAAAATAGGAAGAATAGTAAAAGAAAAATCAGTAAATAGCCAGAACCTAGTCCAATCTATTGACAAACTGATAGACCATTTTGCAGACCCACACCAAATCTCACTCATATACTCCTCCTCACTAGATGACCTAGAAGTGTTCACTCTATATTACAACACATTGAACAAAGTAGGGAAGTAGGAGAGAAGTTAGACAAAGTACATATCAACTTCCTAAATGTAATACAGGATAAAATAGGCACTTCAAATAACAGAGCCACTCCCTATATCATGTTTTACTCCATATTCTATAGATCACAGATGCTTACAAACAGGCAAAGATGTGTATTAGACAAGTGAAAAGATGAACCAATATGTTTTTTCAAGTTTATAAATAGTAAATTGAGACACAGGAAAGTAATCAAGTTAATAGTGGGTGGTGAGGTCTTTGAAGAGGCCTTACCTCAGGCAGAAATAATTAATGCTCCCAATTGGTCTTTACAAAAGAGAGCACTTTTTTTTTTAGGAAAGTGAGGGGAGCAAAAAACCAAATTTAGAAGATATGAATGTAGAAGTAAGAAGTACTCAATCTCTTGGGATCATTGGATGTGACAAAAGCTTCAGGACCTGGTGGGATCTCAAACTGGATATTTAAAGAATGTAGGGAAAAACTAGTGGACAAGATTGACAGTCTTACTACATGTTCACTAAAAGAAGGCATTGTACTGCTTTATTGAAAATGGGCAAATATGGTACCAATTCACAAAGGTGGTAGCAAGGAGACACCACTAAATTGTGGGCTAGTATCACTGACCAGCACAATAGTGAAATTATGTGAAAGGATTGTGAATAATCGATGACCCAAATATCTTCAAAAGTCATCTGGAAACATGTTGGCATAGCTTCTTGTTCCTTCCATCACGTGATTGACGCAGACAAGAAAAATCATTGGAGCAAGCACTGAAACTTGTGGAACTTCACTTATTACAGCTCTCCAGCTTGATATCTTATCCTTTGCTACTGTCCTCATGTATCTTTCCCTCAAAAAGTTTGTCATACATTCTGGTAGTTTGCCACTTTGTCCTCCAACGTGCCCCAATTTCCACAAAGTCGCCTGTGTGTGTGTGTGTGTGTGTACGCGCCATGGAGGAGGGGGGGGGGAGATCTGTATATCAGTACAGTATGCGTGTATGTGGAGGGCGGGGCTTGTTTTCTTGCCCACCTCCGACTGGCGAGGCACGTCGATCATAAGTAAACGAGGAAAAGAATAAAATGCCAAATGTTATTGTTTACGCAACGTATGTTGTTTATATCGTTATAAACTTAACTCTGACAATCTGGGGCTGTTAACTATGACCAGTCTCACTTGGTTATGCCAACTTTGTTGTCCTTGGTTTTTATTGTTCACATAATTCGTGTTGATTACATCGTAATTGACTCGTATAGCGCACTCAAGGCTACCGGACTTTTAAAAGGCCAGACACACTAAAACTTAATATTACCATCTTTATGGTGCTTATGATAACAAAATATCATCTTCCTTGTGTTCCAAAATTGGGGTGATACATCCCTCGTCTTCAATCTAAACGAGGACTATACAGGAAGACGAAAGCCCAACCGCCTAAAAGGCGAGCCCCATCCCTCCACCCACAGCCCCTCCCTCCTCCACAGCATTAGTCCTATTCCCTGCTGCTCAACATCATCCGCCCACCACCCCAGTACTCATCTCAACAACACTTATCCCCGAGAGAGAAAGAGAAAGATGAGAGGGATATAAGAGGGAGATGAGAGGGGAATGAGAGACAGAGAGAGAGAGAGAGAGAGAGAGAGAGAGAGAGAGAGAGAGAGAGAGAGAGAGAGAGAGAGAGAGAGAGAGAGAGAGAGAGGAGAAAGGAGAGAGAGGAGAAAGGAGAGATGGGAAAGGGAGAGAGGAGATGCAGAGAAAGAGGAGAGAGACAGAAAGGATAGGCAGAGAGAGAGAGAAGATAGAGAGAGAGAAGATGGAGAGAGATAAAGGATCGACAGAAAGGATAGGCAGAGAGGGAGAGAGGAGAGATAGACAGGAGAACGAGAGACGGGTGAGAGGAGAAAGGGAGAGAGGAGAGATACAGAGAAAGAGATACACTGAGAAAGGATAGACAGACACAGAGGGAGAGAAAGGATAGACAGAGACAGAGAGCGAGAGAAAGAATGAATTACCTATAAACCGAACATTATGTGCTCTGAGATCTCATCAACATGGGTAATTGCTGCCGATCACGTGTCAAGTACGTGAACTTAGTCTTCAGTGAATTACACATTGAGGGGCAGGGTACGATGAAATAGGAGAAAAGAGGTAATGTGGAAGAACGACGGGGGAAAGAGAAGAGACAGCATCAGGAAGGTGGCGAACGAAATGGGAAAAATATGAATAAGAAAAGAGAGAGAGAGAGAGAGGGGGGGGGAGAGAGTGAGGGAGGGAGGGAGAGGGAGAGAGAGAGAGAGAGAAGAAAGAGAAGATAGAATAAGAAAGAGAAGATATAGAAGAAAGAGAAGATAGAGAGAAAGAAAAGAAAGAGAGGGTGAGAAAGAGCGTGAAGATGAGAGAGCGAGAAGATGAGAGCGAGCGAGAAGATGAGAGAGAGCGAGAAGAAAGAGAAGAAAGAGGTGAAAGAGTAGGGGGAAGGGAGGGAGGGTGAGAGGAAAAAAGAGGCGAGGTAACTGAGAAGGCAAGAAAAACAAAAGACAAAGAAGATACGAGTGTGAGAGAGATAAAGACAGACAGGAACAAAGACAGAGAGAGAGAGAGAACCCTCAATTAATTAAAGGTCTCGTGTAACAACATCACAAGTGCGACCCAACCCCGAGGTGTTCGAGTATGCACCACACCACTACGTGGTACATGCCAGCTGCCCTGCCCTTCCTTCTCTCACTCACTCCATATTTATTAGGTGATGCAAAGTCGCCTTGCATTTTCCACGAGACCATTCCCGTCCTTGTTTAATTATGATGCTCTCGTTCCCATTCAATTAACTCGAGTGAATTGGTTCATCATATTGAAAGTGAATTTCTTCTGGTACTACGTAATATATTTAGGAATATATGACAACATCTTAATTTGTGGACAACACTCTGGAAAATATGTTGACTGGTACATGTCTTAAATTAAAGCAAAAATTGCAGATTGTTGCTAATTTCAAATGAAAGTTGGGAAAAGTACATGCATCAGTTATTACGGTGATGTCAACATAAGTGTTATATTGGGTGAAATTGTCGAAAGCCAACCTATCTCTATGCCTTATTCTATTTCCTACATGATCATTTTCAATTACCAGGTAAGAAATATAAGTACCTTCACTGTACTTACATATAAATATACAGCCAATTTGCTTTTCCCCCCTCAAATGAACAAATATTTCTTCAAGTATCCGTCCAGTCGCCCTCCCAGCACTCCACTACTGAAACACTGACGAGGAACAACCTACATGGCAGCAAGCTTCAGGCGGAGCGTCTCGCCTCACAGCAGACGTGGTTACGGAAATAACTCTCGTACAAGTTTAAGTCTAGTGAATACACTATTTATTATCTAACATTATGGTGAGATTTAGCAGCCTTAATACATTAGTCCTACCGAAAAACAGTCTTATAAAGACTGTGGTTTCGTCCTTATGGTTTTGGGTAATTCCTGTTATAACTACGTGCGTACTGTTTCTTCATCGTGCGTTTGACATGAATGACCTCATCGCATGGTCCTGCCCAAATATGGAGGGCAGCAACTTCACTGCCTTGTGCCTACACCTTCCCCTCACTTCCTTACCCTCCACATAGACCTATCACTCGCTCGCTGTACGATCAAAATATCAGACTACGTTGGATAAAGAAAAAATAATAGTTAGAAAATATGTTACTTTACACTTCTTGCTTGTCCTATTGTCACAATGTATAGTTTGGAGTTTGTGATTGACGGTCAAGACGGACTTGGGTTCCTACTAGTCATGCAATAGTATCTCATTCACAAAACACGCTGTCAAAGTGTGAAAACAAACTTCTACCTTTAACACGCACACTAACACGCGTACCGAAGCAACTTCTTTCCATACATTTGAACAACGTCTTAATTAACACGTATTAACTTGTGTTACAAATAGAAAGACATTGAAAAATGCTACAAACCCATAGCATTATTATATCCGATGGGATTAGATGAGGTAAATAGGTCGCGTTTTTAGTTGCTTCCGGCCCAACGTATTACGTTCGGCGGTTTTTGTGGATTTAAATGGGCTTCCGTGTTTGTTCAATTTTTTCCAGCAACACCGAAAGTAACTCGTAATAATATGTCTGTCTCATTCCTCCTCCTCGCGTGTGGTAGTTATACTCGCGCATTCAAATTCAGATTGGTGCTCAGTAGGTCATCACGGCCGTGGAGGGGAGACGAGCCGTCTGAAATGATACAGGGATGAAGATGCACCAAACTAATGAGTGCAGTTGCACCAATTGACCAAGAAATTTTAGCGTGCTAACGTCATGTTGCTATTGTATACATGTTCTCGAAAATATTTTGAAGACGTTCAGATACAACAGAACGGGTCGAGCGACTTGCTGAACAAAATCGCCGATCCAAGGCGTCCAGAATTTACCGTTACATTAAAATATAGGGACCCTAAGGAAATGAGCGCAGTGTGGCCAACGCTGTTCGCTGTATATTGTGGTTAGATTAGGTGTATGAAAGAGGTTGCAGCCTTGTGGTGCCCATTCATACAGGGGAAAGCCCTTAGTTCTCTCTTCCTCTTTTTTTTTTTTATTCGGTCGGCGGATTTCCTGAGTAGGTAAGCGACGCACCTTATCCGGAGATTCGAGTCAGGTGATTCATACCATGCGCCTAAATCCGTGACATGCTACCACAAATCTTTTCATATGTTTTAAGTGCCTTAGTATTGGACTCTGATCCGAGATCCTTTTGTTGGTTGTAATCATAAAAACGTGTGCTAGATAAGGAACATAAAAATATAGTAACATACAACGAATAAAGTAAAGAAAATTAATGATAGTCGTTTCAAAACTGCCACTACAGTAGCATATCTCGCTATTTAAATCGCCCACATTTGATTGATTTGCTCAGGCTGACGCCAGAAGCCAGGCGGCTATGTATCATATAGAGTTCAGGGAAACCTCTAGTGCATCCAGAGGTTAACCCCACAGCATTTTCAACCCCACCTGGCATCTTAAAAACGATTTTTTTTAACAATTTGCATTTCGTCGTCGAAAACCAGAGATCCCACTTACGAGTCAATATCGCAAAGAAGACCTGGGGGGGTCATACAGGTTGTAAAATAGATATTTAAGGAGGGCACTTGACACATGGGATCTATCAATCAGTCACTTTCAATTCTCTGTCTCTTACACTTCCATGAGTCACACCACTGCGTCAACCTCTGAGAGGGACAAGTTAAAACTTACATACACATACACACACACATACACACACACACACACACACACACACACACCTATCCATCTATATACTAAGGGGTTGTTCTCCCTTACCAGGGAGGTAGCCAAAGTCATCTTATCCCCACCCATTCTACTCCCATCCACCCCGCCTGCCCACTCATCTTAGCTTTTCATGAATGACGGGTCACCCCCGTATCCTGCCTATTGCCTTGGGTCAAAAGCAATGTAGCAAGACACAGTACATCCACAGCAAGGCCGCTTCACTTAATCGGCGACTGCCCCGCCCACTCCGTCCCCTCATGCACAAAAAGATAAAACGGGGAGAAATATCATTCACACATAAGCACCTCCTACCCCCCTCCATCACCCGCCCCTCCTTTCCTTGCATAACAGTGTAACTCACTAAAACACTGCCCATGTTCCTCTTACTGCCGTCTCTTCCATTATCATCACTCCATCTGCACCTGTTACCCTTTCTTCTCTACTTCATTCGCCTCGTCTTCCTCTCTTAATTTCCTTCCAAAACATCTTTTTGTTACTTTCAATTTTTTTCTGTCATACTCTCACCCCATTTCACATCTGCTGTCCTTTTTGCCTCCTTTATCTTATGCTTTACTTCTCTTTTCTTTGTACCTCTCATATGATTCTCTCGTCCTATTTTGTAACCAATCTGTGAATGCTCGCTTCTCTTCTACAACCTTCTTTGTTTCATCATCCCACTACTTACTACCCTTCCATCTATTTCCTCCCGTCCTCCTTGTTCCACACAACAACTTTACACACCTTGTGACTCCCTACTTGAACCAACCTCATTCCTCCTCCACTCATAGTTCTACTCTATCCTTTACTCCCTCCTACTCATCTCTCAGCTTCTTATACTTCTCCTGTTCTTTCTCATTTAAGTAGTTTACTCTAAGCACCTCCCTACCTTCCGTCCTTTTCCTCTTTCTCCATCTACCCTCCATTCTCAACTTACTTCCACCCAAAAATGATCTGATATTCCCCCACTCTCTCCCCTTAGAGCATGTACATCCAAAACGTTTCCCACTCTTCTACTGGTTACCATTATGTAGTCCATTAAAACCCTTCCATCCATCACCCTCTCCCACGTGTACTTGTGGCTTTAGGAGATCTGAATGCGGATGTGGGAAGAGAGATAGAAGCTTACACACCAGCTATAGGCAGAGAGAACCTACACGAAACATCGAACGAGAATGGAACAAGACTAGGCTTCTTTGTCTAAATAACTTCATGATAGGAGGCACCTATCACACAAGGATATCCACAAGTACACCTGGGTATCGCCTGACGGACATACCACAAACCAAATAGATCCTCTCTTTATACATCGAAAACATAGGAATGCATTGAAGGATGCCAGAAGCTATCGTGGCGCTGACTGAGCCTCAGATTATATGGTGGTAGTGTGAGGTTCCTGGCGTCTAGAAGAGGTCAGGTCATTAGTCGTGGGGCAGAGTACACGAGCTTGCTGGTGACAACATAAGATCAGACCAGAAAGCGCGTCGACCTCACCACGCAGGAAGGTAAGTGACCGCGGCCAGTCGACTACCATTATATGCCGCTCCTGATTAGATTGGTGACTGGCTCAGTCGCACATCGCCCGAGTTGATTGGTTTGTATTAATAGCCTCTGATTTTGCCAAGAAAGCATTCTGGATCCAACCGAGGTCTTTATAATACCGCACCTGTAGCCATGCTGCTACTGTGGCAAAGGTTAAAGTGAAACTCAGTATATATATATATATATATATATATATATATATATATATATATATATATATATATATATATATATATATATATATATATATATATACATATAAACCAATACCAATGTTGGGGCAGAAGAAAAGACTAGAAACGATGTACTTATTTTCCTAATATGATTTGATATCCGGACTTATGGTTACTAATATCATTAGCAGGCATCTTTCACTTTTCCCCCACACCACCTGGCCACCTGGTCACTAATTGAGTAAGCGTAGGCGTGGATAGTCCGTCACCGGTTTCTCTTTTTGTAAGAGTGCTGTATAGATATTGCAGCGTCTTCCAGGTCACTACTACTGGAAAGAACTGCAGTTAGCGGCCGAAATATATATATAGATACTCATCGTTTCCAGCTTTTGCTTCTGCTCTTACTGTGGTATTAGTTTTGATTTACAAATGTGCTACTACATTTTTTCATTAGTGATACGTATGTAGGCTATGTATGTATGTATGTGTAATTTCTAGACATAAAATTTGTATACACAATTACTGACTTTTTCCTTCTACAAAACATATGTACATGAAGAAAATTTGAAAAAAAGGTAGTTCAAACATTTATTACTACACTTCTATTCATACTGATTTCTTGTTCGGATAAATTCAGGTATATCTTTCCGTTCGACGTGCGCTGGCTTCTCATTCGCTTAGTTGTGGGTTCGAGTCCCGCACTTCTTTCCGATTCCCGGTAGTGACTGTTACAACAACCTTCGAAGTGGATATGGCAAAGATGACGGCTTCGGCCGCAGCTACTCAGTGCCTCCTGGCGTAAGTTTCGTACCTTTCGATTCGACCAGGTTTCGTAGTCTGCGTTCAGCAGAACTGACCTCTGTCGTCGCGTGTGGGCAGGCAGTGTGGAAAAAAATGGGGAAAAAGCCTTGTGACAAGGCTGAAAGTTTAACTCGTGGAAAGGAAGATTTTTTTTTTCTGAAGCAAAGGAAGTCTGTAATAACAATGTGCGAACTGCATGACAATGTATGATGACTGCAGGAACTAATCTTCGCATATACACAAACATACGGCTATTACCGCTGGCCAAACGACCCGTTTGTGGAATGGCCTTGCACATGGAAGTGAGGCGAAGGCCAAGCTGTAGTGTTCATGGAGTTTATGGAGTGCGGTACGAGGGAGTGCGTCGTGTGTGCGGGCACGGTTCTGGCGAGCAGAGAGAGCCATTTAGGGCATCTAACCGGACCGCCTACGCCCTCGTGCCTGTCTTGCCCACGCGCGCCCTTGTGGGCGCAGATGGACCGTTTCTTTGCAATGCGTACGACGTCGAGCTCATCAAAATAGGTTTCTCCTGAACAATTGTAGTCCGAACTGGTCTTGCAACAAGGCCCCGATTTAACTGCCAAGAGAAACGTATGGCAAGAATCCTGAATACCTTCTCTGCAACCAATGCACGCCAGACATGCAAAGTATACACCTCTGTTACCTGGCGGAATCTATAAATAATTGCCTTAGTTTCCGTTTTTCTCGTGCATCACATATCTTTCACAGTTACATGCTGAATGTAGACAATTGTTACAGAGTGATATAAGATGGACTGCTTAATGAGGACACTAGTTTTGTAAATGAATAGACCTGATATAAAATTCCAGTCCATTATGTACAAAACAACTGCAATACTTTTTAGTTTGCCGAATCAGCGCTTACCCGCTCTATACACTTTACCGCTGGCCTAGCATCTCCGAATAGCATATAACGACTCCACGCAATAACAGATGATTGACGTAGTCTTAGAGAAACCTACGTGTCCGTCATTTGTAGTGGGTCTTGGTATATCGTTAGTAAACATAAAATGTATCTTTCTTTAACGAGGAAACTATGTTTTGTGGTCATGAAACTTTTACTTTATTGTGTAATATTGCAACATAAACTTACTATGATTACACATGTGTAGGTGCAAGTTTTAATATATTTGTACAAATGATATTTGCTTCATATGACATCCTGGCTTGAATCTACGCCCTATATGAGAAAAGACAATTCATAGAATGCGAACCATAAAAAATCGTGAATTATTTTGCCAAACCAGATTTGAAATTATGAAGTATTGTGATATTGTGACAACACTTGCGATCTCCCAGGTTACAATTGCATTGGCTGACGTATGGCATATATAATGCTGAACTTTGCCAGCACCATTGCTATCATTCTATGTCGTGTATATACAGTAAACTTATATTTAACTAGTTCCTCCTTATGCAACATTATTCTGTTTCTTCTTTACATATTTAAAACTGCAGGAAAAACTACAAATATTCATTTGGCATTGAATTAATTCTTTTTTTGTTACGAAGGGTAAATTGTTCCATGGGATATGGCAATATTCTGTCATTCCGTGGGGTCCTACAGCAGTTGCAAATACATTTACTTGTTGTGAAGTAATGTCATTTAGTCAACAAATCTGGGTTAATGTATGTAGGGCGAGTAAGTAAATTTTTCGGCAAAGTTTAAAAACTAATCAAAGGGAGCAAACCCATCTGGTAAAGATATATACGCCTAGGAAGAAGTCATTGCGTAGGTGCGCATTCATTTTTATCAAGGATAAGACGCGTGCATTACCAGGATTTGGTCAAAGTTAGATTAAGCCAATTATAATTTTGTCCTGATTTAGTCAGTTAGCGAGTGGGAGTTGATACAGCATCTGTGCACAGCCGCACTCATCCTTCTGCAGCCTTGGCTTTAGCATTTTTATTAAGTGTTCTAGATATATTTAGCGTTTAACATAGACAATGCAGATCTGTAAATAAAAAAGTGCATTGGTAGTTGGCTATGATCACTGTATTGATGTTTTGACCGAAAGTACAAATGACATGCACAAATTTTTAGTTAACTCCCTCGTTACTATAAGTGTTACGAAGGTTTGAGGGACGCGCTCGCTGTGGGAAGGCCTGCCCTGCCACATCAAGCTCCATGTAAAGGACCCCAAGCGGACTACAAATGCCTGCTCGCAGGCGGGCGGGGGTTGCGGTGTTGGGGATAAATGGGTACACTTGTACAAGTAAATTCTCCCCGTCGAGGTCAGGGCCTGTTGTGGATGATGGCGTCGCCTTTGAAAAGACTAACTACCGAGGAACTGTGCTGCCATACAGCTGGCCAAACCTACATCTCAGAATAATTCTAATACTTATTTTTTTTCTAGTGACACAAAAACCTGCACTGAATATGTGTACAATGTATCGATGTCCAGTTTTTTTTATACAAAATGTACATCTGCATACGTATATAAGCGTCCTTGATGCATTGCATAAGATAATAAGGAAAATAAGTGGGTGTTGGATGGTGTGGGATGGGCGTAACGCGGGTAGGCTTCGTGCCTTGGCTGGCCACCTCCTTTACAAGAGGAATGAGGCCTTTTGTACGAGCCGTATCTCATTTTTTTTTCTTGGGGGGAAAGTTCTTTTGTGGTGATACATAACCTAACCTAACCTAATCTATGTTACATGGGGTGGAGATTCCACAGCTGATGAGTGTGGTGGAGGAATTCTATACTTGAATGTAGTTGGGGTTGGGATTCTACGGTTGATCAGTGTGCGTGTGTGTGGGGGGATGTTGTGCAATTACTCCAAATACTGAAACCGACACATCAGACATCAGCATGCAAGAGAATCCTGTATTTTCTTATGATGCTCAGTAACTTATCCATAACAAATAGAGAGTCAAATGTATACACCATCCCAAGTCTGCCCATTAAACGAACGGAATGGCATGGTCGTGTTCACACGGACTAGTGAATATCAAAATAAATGCACTCTGCAGCTTTCGGGAAGGAATCTGATATGCTGGGGGGAAATAATTTCCCTGCAGCATATCAAATGACATTGTATGTAATTCTGTTGAGAAAACATAGTTTGTCATAGTGATTATGCGGCGAATAAAGTTCTGGAGGTGGGTGCTACCACCGATTAATCAGATGGTGGAGGGAAAGTAGCCCGCCCCACCGTCAGAAATTCATAACTAAGCGATTCCTCGTTGGGTTCCCGCGCAGAGCTGAACAACCATCGGGATTGCAATTCCATATTTGAGCTCCCAACTCTTATCCAGGAGGGTAATCGCTGTCAATCACCACTCCAGTACGATGCAAGACAATGGTTCATCACTCACACACATTACAAGTATGTTCGTATGTATGTGCACACGTTTTTATGCATTTGTATTTCAGTCACGCTTTATGCTTAGTGAAGATAACTACTGCATGAGGTATGAAACGTTAGATGGTAATTCACCTTGAGAGTAAGGTCGGAAGGGGTTCATGAATTGTAATAATTGGGTAAAAGTGCCGTTCTCACGATAAAAGAGTCGTGCAACCTTTAATCGCCTGCCCAGACCTTGTCTATTAATTATGCCCCATTACTTGAAGGTGATGCGTATATGCGCCAGTAGGCGCGTAGATGTGACCGAAGCCGCCATGTATGTCCCCCAATGCTAGGACGAAATCTCAATATTAAACCAGAAAGCTACACCCTATATGCCTGATTATCCTCCAGGATAATAGGCTACCCATCCCCACCCCCGACAGTGGGTCGGGAGACTGCAGCTTAGTCCAGAGAATTTAGAATAGAAGCAGACAACTGATAAATGCAGAATCTGTTCTTGCAAGAATATATATTGCCACTTGACTCGCCTTTACTGGGCGATAGTTCGTAAATATGAACTTCACAGCAAAATATATACAATGAAGAATTCTAAATCATCATAAGTTACCAAGTATAAATAATACAACATGGCAATAATTTCAACACGTTAGAAGGCAACGTAAGTAATTTTCTTTTACAGTTCCCCAGTACGTGATAACTAACTCCTGGTTAACTGTTATTCTTGGAGGCAAGAAGGCGGGCTGGAAAACACTTTAGATTCGCCAGGCACCAGGGGTGTACTGTATAAAAAACTCGCGTACAAAAATAATGCCTTTGGCACATTGAACCGTTAATCAAGATGCTATACAACCTCCTGCACAGCTCAACTTCACTCTCTCCACGGGCCCGCGGTCGAAATCAGGCTTGCCACACGGGGCGGGTGCACGGGCGTAGTCCTGGTTGAGGTGTGGGTGTGACTATTTATCTAATCGTAATGCACAGGAATGGAACTATGCTCGTGGGGTACCGACACTATCACTGCTTATTAAACCTGGCTTTAAGTTTATTGTGGCCTTTCTTCTAAATCATTCCACAAATGAACGCATCTATGCGGAAATTGTACTTCTTAACGTTCTTCAAACGTTACATCCTAATTCTTCATTATATACACTTGATACTTTTCATTCCTCTACGAATGGGTCCTCTCTACCAAAATTCCCTGGGTATTTATCTATCTGAATCTTAAAACTTCGAAATGTATTGCAATCGTCTCTGCTGGAAGTCCGTACCATTCACTGCCTAGATATAGTTAATGTTATTATGGTTTGAGACCATTGCTTCATGCTTGGTTTGTATTCACGCTGAATGAGGTATGATATTCGTGAATCAGATATAACCACTGATCCCTATGCTTCAAAGAGACATTCTTTGGGAGTTTTGTTCTGGCGAATGGCAAACCATAAGCAGACGATATTATTCAGCTATGGGCGGAGCGCCGTGCTGAAGAGCTTTAAAATTTCAAGGTCTGCATGAATTCCCCGGAATCTTCTTGTCATTTATAATTGATGTAAAAATACTATTCGATTTGTTTCCAATAATAATCTGTTAATGTCTTTCACAAAATTCGGGGTTTATGGGTACCAATGTGGACGGACTAGTGATCTGTACAGTTTATGATTCGTTTTTTAAGGTAAAATGTCGCATAATCAACCCTGAAATTTTATTTACTTTCTTTGAGACAGAAATATAGGATATTAAGGGCATGCGGTTGAGGGTGAAAATTACACCTATTCATTATACTGCATTGTAGTTGCATCGATGAGTCATGGATCGGAAACGTGCATCTTTTGGCCGAACAGCACCAGCGGCAGAGTGAACCAACGACAATGTACAAACCATTGGTAGAAAACGGTCTCTTTGCGGACTTTGTAGTTATTGGCATGATTGGGTTAAAAAGCGAATTACAAAGTAAGAGCTTACACCGAAAGCAATGCCAATATTTTTGTTACAAGGTGCTATGCAACTCCTGAATAATTTATACTCTGAAAAAAAAAGATAATCGGAAAATGATTGGCAACGAAATATCTAGTTATTATCATTTCGTATGTCAACAACCTAAGTTTTCAACATTGACGATTGGTGAGGTAGGTCACTAATTCTGGGTTTTGGAAATCTGTTAATGAACAGGGAGGTCCTATCATGCCCTCATTCAAGATGTGTTTACGAGTCTGCGTTTGACCGTGTGGACAAAAGTCTGAATTAGAGATTCCCCATTTCTTTCATGTTTGCTGCAAAACGGCCAGTACCTGTGCCGTAGCCTAATTAGCTGTATCCTCCAGGGTTTATTGGGAAGGTTGCTGCCTGCAGAATGAGGTGACCAAGCGTCTACATATGACTTTAGACTCTCGGGTACAGATTTTCCACAAATGGATGCAGAGATTTCCTTGACTCAAGCCTACCTGGAGCTTCTTTCTCAGTGAGAACATCATGCAACAGGTGGTTTGGCAGACTAGCTTTCTGGCACAATCGTCTACAGATGTCATTACGATGAGCCTGTGGTGGTTGAATCTCAGACAAGTAGGTGACTCAATGGGGTACAGCGATGCAGCCTGAAATAAGTCTCACTGTATCATGAAGGGGTACGTCAAGTCTAAAAGTGTGAGCACACTGCGTCCATACCGGGGCACAGTTCTCTGCCGCTGAAAAGTCTAGTGCCAATGCCAAGGTTCTGAGGGTGTTGACAGAAGCACCCCAGTTGGTACTAGTAGTGCCTAATGAGTGCAACTCTGGCAGGATGGCTTTTGTATGTAAGGCTGCGGTCAAGTACGACATCAAGGTATGTGAGATTTGGGTAAAAATCGAGGAGTGCTCTTGAGTAAAGCCGCACCTTGAGCTGGTAGATTGCCAAGTGTTTGATTAAAATGAAAGAGTGGAGATACCGTCTTGGTGATAGACAGTTTCAGTCTCCAGTTCTTTGGGTACCGACAGATGATGTCCGCAGAAAGTTTTCCTTCCACCTGTTTGACATCTGTTGCAGACACAATATCGTCAGTATACATGTATCGTGTGGCTGAGGTGGACGGGAAATCGCAGGTATGCTATAGAGAGCAGGAGCAAGCACCGAACTCTGTACAGGGTCGGCTACGTTGACCATCGCTTGTGAAGAGCACAAACGATCTGGTGTACAGGAGCTCCATGGTGAAGTCTGTTAGATGCTTAGTGCTGATCATTCTTCTGGAGTTTCAAGCGAAGACCTTGGTGCCACACTGCGTCATAAGCAGCAGTGAGGTCCAAGAAGACAACACCTGTCGCAGGCATTACGTCAAAGGATTGTTCAGTGGAATCTGTGAGTCTCAAGCCTTGGTCAACGGTGGAACAACCTTGTGAACTTGAAGGAACAACCGAGGGTGAGATGGAAAAGGGGAATGTCTGTTGAGCAAGGAAGGGAGAAGGCAGGAGATACGGATGAGTGAAGAGTGGCCGTGTATAGATGATACTGTTATGCAAGGAAGAGAGGGGTGGAGGATGGAGGGAAGGGCAAAGGGTGCTTATGTACGAATGATATTTTGACGCAGCCCGAAGGGATTTCTCCCCATCTTCTCTTTTTTCTGCATAAAGGGACGGATAGGAGGGGGGGGGGGCGCCGTTTAAGTGAAACGGCCTTGTGGTGGATGTACTGTGTCTTGCTGCATTGCTTCTGACCCAGGGCAATTGGTGGGATAAAGGGATGACCAGTCATCCATGAGGAGCTAAGATGAGAGGGAG
>NW_027467745.1:72500-82500 GCF_046742065.1 Oratosquilla oratoria
GTTAAAGGTGTGATCTAGAATTCCCTCTTTGCATCCTCCTACACCTTCACCTTTTGACCTGGGGACACGTGTGCATTGTAAAGAGTAGTGAAGTGTTGTGGAGCATCCCGCATTGTTCAGTTCCGCGTGTATCGCTGTGCCTTATCGACCTTTGTTTGGTGCTCTCAATGTGTTTCGTTTGGGCTTTCTATTTGTTTGTACATTTATTTTTTGTCAAGCCATACGATGCCGCCGAAATACGCTGCGCCTTCTAAGCCTTCTGGTAGTGAGTGAGCCCGAGCGACAGAGAAAGATCCTGACCATTCAGGAGAAAGTGAAACCTGTGAATATGCTGAAAAAGGGAGAATTTACGCTGTTAGTGTTCGCCATTACGGACTGAACGAATCGACTGTGCGATACATAAAGAGAAAAATATAGGGACCACCGCATCCGTTTCCTTTAACCAAACGGTAAAACGGGTCGTGACTCAGCGCAATAAGACCATTGTAAGGATGAAGTCTGCCTTGGGTCTTTGGATCACCGATTGCTGGAAAAAATAATCTCGTTGGATACCGACATGATTAGAGAGAAGGCCAAGCAACTGTATTCGAAGTTTGCGGAACGTGATTGTGACGACCAAGAAGCCCACGGCGACGCCACTGAAGACCCTCAAGCTGGACCATCAAACGAATTACCAGAGAAGGCACCCGACTTCACTGCCAGCAAGGGCTGGTTTGAACAATTTCAGCGCCAATATGACCTTAAGAGCGTATCCCTGCGTGGCGAGCTGGCATCTGCCGATTCCGTAACCGCCGAGAAGTGCAGGGAATCATTCTATTGTTGAGGAGGGCCAGTACAAGCCAGGTTAAATCTTTAACATAGATGAAACTGGCTTGTACTAGAAAAGAATGCCTTTCCGTCGAACCCAGAGTCCCTAGCTCATAAAGATTGGGAAACTATAATATTCTGCGGTAATGCTGGTGATTAATGATCAAACCAGGACTTATTCACAAGTCTACAAACCCCAGGGCACTGAAAAATAAGAACAAGAACCTGTTATCTGTGTATTTGTTTCACAATCCGATAGCTTGGATTACTGAAACCTTCACTTCGGTATGGTTTCACCAGAGTTTTATTCCCGAAGTTAAATCATGACTTGCATGACTCGGGTTGGACTTTAAGGTGCTGTCAGTGATGAACAATGTAGGTGGTCGCACGCTCGATCTGTCGTACGAGGCCGTGCTGATTGAGCTCCTTCTACCGAATATAACATCGTTCATTCATCCCATGGGTCAAGGTGTGGTCCTGTATTGTTGCTTGTAGCTCGTTCGATGAATTCTATGTTGCACCAGTCTCGTCACACACATAGCCGTATCTTGCACTAAGTTCTTTAGGTGTAGGCTTCTTTAATAGCGTTGGGTTTCGTCCCTAGCTGCCATCACTTTCACCCACCTTTCACCATTGTCATCCGCCCATTCCCCTTTCTTCACTTTGTTAATACTGTCTTTGTTTCCCACTATTTCGTTACATATGATAAGTCACAAATTTTAGTTGGTAGACCCTCTAGCATCCAATCATCCATTTAGTTAAATTCCTTTTCCTTCAGATATAATCTTCAGTCTAGGGGGAATGAAATATATTTTTTCCTTTTCTTTCTTCCGTTAATTCTTATACAGCATGCTTCTCTGAGATACACACAAGGAATCCCCCGAGAGCACGTAAACCAGGTCCTAGGTGAGCTTTGAGGTGACAGTGATTTATTTAGTCCAGTGATCTTTAATTATATATTTAAGATCCTCCCCAAAGGGCGTGATCTTACAATCGTGAACCAATTGAATTTTCTCCTCCACGCTTTAACCAATCAAATTCGTTGTTACAAGTCTATATGGCTACATTATTTACTTACGCAATCTCGAATCTCTTCGTATCTTACTTAGGTTACAAAATTCTTAAGTCAGCAATGGGCCCCCGGCTATTGTTTATAACACAAGGCGGAGAGCAAACTTATGCAACTTCCTCGCCTGCGGGTTATTATATCTATAAACAGCTAACCCATAAAAATGCAACACCTGTCTTCTACCCCTTTTTCTCCCAGCTTTTCTACCAGCCTCTTACATACATATATGCATATATATATATATATATATATATATATATATATATATATATATATATATATATATATATATATATATCCATTTACTTTTCTATTTGTTCATTGCAGCCAATTGTTTGAGCTTGTTTTATGTTAAGTGATGGATGTGTGGTACTGAGAGATTTTGCATAGAATTGTGTGCCTTATGTGCAGTTCTATGGGAAGAACTTCGGTTTGAATGTGTAGGTGTTCTACTGGGATGATTTTAATGCATCCTGTTATTATTCTTAGTGTTGTTTTTTGTATACTTTGTGTGTAGGTGCTAGCTAGTACAGGGTGATGTGATGCGTCTAGTGCAGTAACTAGCATAGCATACATGCTTTGTTTCCTACAGGTACTGTCGTTGGCTACACCTTTGGTGAAAAGGGAAGCCGAGTGCGTAAGTCTTCCCTTGCCAGTAGACAGCCTCTCCACCCCCAAGACTCCTGTTGTGCCTCCTCGTGGTCACACATGGTAACTAGGATCTTGTGATCCTAGGCTAAATCATCATCAGATCTCGCAGCAGGTCAGATCAGGGATATCCCTGTTAATGGTACCATGTAACCCATTACTACCCGCCACATGATCCACTGTCTTGCCTTCACACCCATCTATGGGAAAGGTTTCAGGAGTAAACCTGGAGGACAAAATCAGGAGTTAGTGTCCCGAGGTAAGCAGTTCGCTGTTGCATAACAACATCGTTCTGGCAATTCCTGCGACGGCGCTGGTGCTAAACTGTTACAGCCTTATTGTTCCCTTGGAATCATTATCGACCTGGAGAGGGGCTACTGCAGTCTGGGCCACTGCTGGTCCTCCAGATCATCTCGCCCGCCCTGTCTTGCGCCCTACAGAGGCAGCTTCGCCTCCCAGCGCACATCCATGGTCTAAATCGAACAAAGGAGTCCATCATCATCTGTATGCTTTATAAGGTGTCTATGTTCTCTTGATTGTTGAGAATTGTCGGGAAAGCGAGTGCAGTTCTTAAGAATCTTTTGTAGAATGCGGTCAGTGTCATGTAGTGTCTGTTCCTTGACAGATCGATTGCAGGATGAAATCACTTCAAAGGCCAAATACATTTCGAATGGAGAGATCCAACTTTGCTCACTTGTATGTGAAGATCTGGAGGCGCGATCTTTGCTGATGTTTGTCTCCAGATGAATTGGTATTACCATAAGACAAGATACGACAAGCTACCTGTCAACTTTAATGATTGGAAAAAAAGAGCATGGAAAGGGAACTATACCTTGTTCGTGGTGCTCGTGGCTGAGATCTAAATCTTTGTACGAATCCCATGCAGTGATGGCACACGGTGAGGTGTCACACGAGACTGTGGAAGCGGTGGTGCGGGGCCGGTCGTCGCCTGAATTACTGAAGTAAAGCTCGACACCGCCGTCTGACGGGAATCTCATGTCTGTGGGGAAGGCAAAAGAATGTATGGATTATGAGGTTATACACGCACGCGCAAACACACACACATACACACACACACACGTTTGTAAACAGTAAGGTGAAACACAGAAGGATTCTTGGAGCTAAAAATATTAACCAGTTTCTAATTTGCTTTCACAAAAACAAAAGGACTTTGAGGAGAAAAAAGTGATATCTAGATAAGTTGCATTAAATAAAATACAAACGGAAATGCGACAAGTATATCAATTACTCGAGCAGTTGGATATGAGAAAGGCCTCAGGGCCAGACTGAATTTCCAATCGGACACTCAAAGAACGACGGGTGAGTAAATTACACGAACTGATTAGATGTTCTCTATAAGAAAGGTGGGTGCCCCTGAGATCGAAAAGAGGTAAACGTGGCCACAATTTATAAGGGAAGAAGTCGGGACGAAACTCTGAATGACAGACACGTATACTTGATCAGTACGAGAGTCAAAATGGAAGAATTATTAAAGACAAGTGGACAAAATACTTGGAAGTGACGTGTGTCTTAGGAGATGACTAATCTGATTTCACAAAAGGAAGGTACTGTCTGACCAATCTAAACCCTTATTTGAGAGAGCTTAATGCGCTGCATGATATATATTGAGTCTATCTATTAATATGTAGGGTAATGTGTTTCTATCAGCCTAGGCAATTATTTAAATCCAGCACAGCACATAACGTATCTTTTATATGGTCAACAGAGGGTATTCAGACACCTATACGTAAGTCTAAGAACGCATCCCTGTTAATCCCATTACATTGATCGATGTGAGACACCTTTATTTGTTTCTGTTCATACCTGGTCCTATATCACTTTCTCTGGTTATCTCTCCAGTCATATATCTAAAGACGGTACTGTTCGTCTACGCGTGATCATTTATACAAGATCGTGTCTGTTGAAGTCGTTACGCGTCCGTTTGCCAAGTAGAGCTAGTGTTATTAACTGTCAGAGTCTTCTTACCGTTACAAGCATCATCCAGGTCGTGCCTGGTGAAGGACAAGAGCTTCTCCGACACGGCGCACGTGTGGAACTGGATCCTGAAGATGATTTCACGAGAAGCTGGGACGAGTCTTCTGTGATAAGCCTTCAGGAGAATGTCTCCCCTAAGCTGCACGCCGCCCTCGAAGGCGATCGTCACCTGCCGCATGGTGTCCGTCAGGTTGTAGACGCCCGTCGTGTGGAGCGGGGTCATGCCCTGGTAGATCTGCCGCCGGGCGAGAGAGGAAAAGTCAAGTCAGACGATGTCCGTGCAGCAGCGTGTACATCAATTCTTAATTTATTACGGAAAGGTACATGAAGATGCGTGGACATGCTTAAAATTACATTTCATTACATTCCCTCGTTCATTCGAGGTGAAAAGTTAACGGCAGGAGGTGTTTAACTTTGCCAAAAGCCACCATTTTCCCTAGAAATGGCGGACATTTGCTGTTGGGGATCATACCGTACACTTCGCATTCCTGAATTAACCCAAACACAAAAGAACTATACATATCCTCTTTCGTTGGAGACTCAAAAAACGCGCGCAAAATGCACGCACACACACGCACACACACACACACACATACACACACACACACACACACATACATACACACACACACACACACACACACACACACACACACACACACACACACACACACACACACACACGGCCCGTGGCGGATTGGTAAGGCACTGGCCTCACAAGCCGGAGAACCGGGGTTCGATTCCCCGGCCGGGCGGAGACAAGTTGGGTTTTTCTCCTTTCACGTGTAGCCCATGTTCACCTAGCAGCGAGTAGGTACGGAAAGTTACTCAAGGAGTTGTGACCTTGCATTCCCGGTGTGTGGAGTGTGAGTGGTCTCAGACCTACCCAGAGATCTGCTAATAATGAGCTCTGAGCTCACTGCCGTAGGGTGGTGTCTGGCTGTCTCGAAAAGAGGCCGCAGCAGATCCGAGGTGAATACACACACACACACACACACACACACATACACACACACACACATACACACACACACACACACACACTCACACAACTTTCTATAGGTGCCCATCCCTTCCAAGTGGTTCAGTTCACTAGGCTGATTGGTGTAACGGTGGATGACCAGCTGAACTGGAACCAACACATTAACAACAGTGAGGACAGCCTTTATACTCCCCACTTCCCTAGTCTGGTCCCTGTTGCTCACCCTCACACAAAAGCAACAGCTAGAGAGAGCACAGAAGAGGAAGAAGTGCAAGATCATCCTGGAACCTGCATAGGACGGCTTTAAAACCGCCCTAGCCACCCTGAATCTGCTAAGGCTGTCCCAGAGGCATCGGGAGGCAATAAGGAAATTTGGGGAAGATTTACTCGCTCCCACCCAACGCCTCACTAAAACGCCACTGCCAGGCATGTCAGCAAACTCGTGCCCATCAGAAAGCGCCAAGGACTAACCGCTGCAAGAACAGTGTTATTCCGTTTATAGTGGACTTCATTAATCTAGTTTAATCTAGTCCTAGATTCATCTCAAATTGTACAATGGCAGTGTATCACTATCACTGTTAAACCAATAAACTTGTTATCATTATCATTATCATTATTATTATTAGCATTACCATCACACACACACACACACACACACACACACACACACACACACACACACACACACACACACACGAACAATGTAGATGAGAAAGAGGTGTGTGCAAAAACAATACATGAATTTAAAAATAGTTTAGATAAAATGAGATATGAAGACGGTACCCCACGAGCATAGCTCCCCTTCCCGTAAAATACAACTAGGTAAATATATACACACACACACACACACACACACACACAAGCACGCACACACACACACACACACACACGCACACACACACACACACACACACACACACACACACACGCACGCACACGCACACACACACGCACGCACGCACACACACACACATATATCAGCAGGATTTTGGGAGGGACATACAGAGTACTCCAAAGATGATGAAAAAAAAGCTAATCGAAACACTGATACGTCCCATGTCAGTGCCTGAAAAACACGACAATACTGCAAACCACTCCTAACTCCTTTGAACAAGGAGAAGGGGTGTGTTTGGTCACAGTATATCCTCTAGATCGGGCCGTACGGCTGTCGATCACGAGTCTAGCATGTGGTGAATCACGGTTCTATTACATAATTTTTGCATTACTATTTCAGGTTCCCGTCCTATACTAACCTTGACGAAGAGATGGCAGCCTCCTCTTGCCTCGAAGTGCGGAATGCCGTAGAGCGTGAGCGTGTGGAGGTAGAGAGGGCTGGAATTGATGCGGATGACCCCCGAGAGCAGCCCGGCGAAGTACTGGACGTACCTGCAGGTTCAGGAAACACAGGTCAGCATACATTGTTAGAAACATACAGTAGTCTATATCATGAGATAACGCTGTCATATCATACAATGAATCAAGTTCGACTTAAGTTTACACGTTACAACTAACATGCGTAGAACAGTTTATTTTCTCCTGCTCATTTGGTAATCATACTTGTTTTCCTTTTTTCATCTTCTCTACGAATCATTTGTTGTATTGGCGCTTTTGTTTTTTTTATTTATCACATGCCACAGTGAACAGTATCTTATAGACCTCCCTCCGTCCTATCCACATTTAAAGCGATGGACAGACTGATCTGTAAAAGACTCAAACTACAATCAGCGACCATCCTAAATCAACACAGATTCAATGAGGGCCAAACCACCTGCTCACTACTCAAAGGCATCACTCAACAAGTGCTGGAGGGCTTCCAAAGGAAAACGCCACTAGATAGAAATGCAATGTTAGTAATAGTCAAGTTGAACGGCCAACACCTATCGCTGGGCAATTCTCCTAAAATCCTATGGTTCACTTTTGATATGTATATGTCCAACAGCCTACATACTAAGGACTTCACAGTGAAAAGACGACAACAAGAAACTAAACATACTAATATCAGTTGAAAACGCTGGTTTTGGCCAGCAGAAATAAACACTAATCGGAGTATACAAACAATCTATAAGTACTATCCTTGACTACGCCTCGAGCATGGTTCTCAATGACCACGAAAACAAATGAAGACATCCTATAAACAACAACAAACATTATACTCCATTTACCTCTCACAGACATCAGTCCAAAAGAGAAACCATATTGTCATGACTGCATTTAAACCATCACCCGGCAAGCATACAGCACCAAAACTGAACAGGCATGGCAACCGATTCATTGCTCCAGATGCAATCACCACACGAAAGGCACAGAACACCTGAAACCTACTCTCATCCAAGCCAGAACATACATATATATATATACCAAAGGATTTTCCCCCTTAAAGAAAACAAATGCATAGAAACCACTCCCACCCATTCCATCCCCAACATATTCCACTCCCCTCTACCCTCTTATCTGAGCACCTCCTGGATGACGGGTCATCCCTGCATCTCGCCCAAGCCAGAGAACAACACAACATCTCTCCTTTGAGTGACTTGTGTGCAAATCACGTGACCGTCGCCGGTTATCTGAAAGGCGAGGGTCTACTGCAAGAGAGATACGGGGCTACATCTCTTTCTTCAGCTCTCTTGCACTTCTTGAACCAATAAATAATTCATTTCTCTTTCGCTAATTCTTGGTACATATTTTTTCATACCCGATCTGTAAAGGTTTAGAGATCTCCCGTTTCTTTTTCATTTATCTTGCTTTTCTTAATTCTCTCTGAACTGTTTCTTCAAACAATATTTTCATTTGTAAAATATTGTATCTCGAAAGTGTATCTTTCTCTATGTAACTGATCTTCTGAATCTACAATTCTTTCTGACATTTGAAATTCAAACGTTGTATCATAAGTTTTTTCCCATGGGGGACATATAATTCAAATGAAAAATTAATCTAGTTCTGGGGCAGTTATTGTCTATCAAGTTAATTATTCGTAGGTCTAGTCTTGTTGGAGTAGCCCATAGACACAGTCACCCCTTTATACATGTTTCTCTTCGCATCCATCCCCAGACACTAATTTCTTATGACGCTTTTCAATCCCCCAAGGCATTTACTTGCTTCCCTCACTCTACAGATTACCTCCACCCCCATTCCTCCATTCCCCGCTATATGCGACCCTGGATATAAAATGTTCTGATATCCGCCCGCCACACCATTATGTAGCACCAGAATCAGTCTTACGATTGTAACTAGCTAAGGTTGGCGTAAAATATATTACCAGAACACACGCACACACACACACACACACACACACACACACACACACACACACACACACACACACACACACACACACACACACACACACACACACACACACACACACACACACACACAAGCTGATAGACAGACAGACACAGTACCCACCAGAGGCAGTACACCCGGTTTGACCAGTGCTGTGTCCGTCTGCCTGTGTGTGTGTGTGTGTATGT
The DNA here is from genome assembly GCF_046742065.1 of Oratosquilla oratoria. Classification (NCBI taxonomy): domain Eukaryota; kingdom Metazoa; phylum Arthropoda; class Malacostraca; order Stomatopoda; family Squillidae; genus Oratosquilla; species Oratosquilla oratoria. The sequence continues at coordinate 81,472 of NW_027467745.1, forward strand.
ACGTGTATGTACACAGGTCCGTTTGACTGTGTGCGTGTGTGTGCTTGTAATGTGTATATGCGGGTTGGGGAAGAGAATGAGAGGGTGATAGATATATAGTGGGTGGAGGGGAAGAGAAAGAGAGAACGGGGGGGAGGATAGAGAAAAAGAGAGAAATATGGTGGGCGGGAGGGATATATAGACAGATATGGCGGGGTGGGGGAAACAGAGAGGGGGGTAAGGGTAGAGGAAGAGAGAAATATAGCGGAAGGAAGGACAGGCACAGAGAGAGAGAGAGAGAGAGAGAGAGAGAGAGAGAGAGAGAGAGAGAGAGAGAGAGAGAGAGAGAGAGAGAGAGAGAGAGAGAGAGAGGGAGAGTGAAAGAGAGTGATATGGCGGGCGGGAAAGTAAGAGTGCAAGAGAAACAAATATGGCGGGGGAAAGTGATCTCTCACTCTCTTTTCCGCCCACCATCTCTCCCCTCCCTCTCTCTCTCTCTATCCTTCCCCCGCCACATTTCTCTTTCTTAAGTTCTTGATGTGAATCAGTTTGGACAAAAACATCATCAGTATATCTAGAATAAATGGTAGGTTGGCTCATTTGACTATAGACTATTTCTTCTACTGAGCCCATGAAAAAATGAAAGACGATATTTTTATCCAAACTGATTCCCATGAAGACCTTGAGCGTAGTGAAAGTGTGTCCCTCCCCTTCCTGGACGTCCTTCTCAGACCAATTGCTCCTTTTCTTCTGGTGTTTATGTGAAGGACACCGACCCTGCTCTACCGTATGTATGAGCGGAGAAAGTGAGTGACCCTAACCACAGAGAACCCATCATCAGTACCCTTTTTAGAAGAGCTCTTACCCACTGTTCATCCTGGTTGGACACACTGAAGAAGATGGATAGAGTCCATCAAATACTCATCAATGATGGATACTCCAACAACGAATGCCAAGCTACACTTAGAAGAGTCATTTAGTACCAAGAACCTCATCACACTGCCACAGAACAAAAAGGAACTATTCACCGCATGTTTTATAAATCCCACG
>NW_027467745.1:85000-122500 GCF_046742065.1 Oratosquilla oratoria
CTTGACCCCCGCATGTTGTTTATGCTTTCCACAAATATTTCTCCAACTAAATCTAGTATTGCTGTTGTTAACTCATATAGTGAATGGTACCCACTAAGTAGTTACTTTTCTGTTATTACCGTAAACTTAACTACTCTCACTTAGGTAGGACTATGATGACAAAGGGAACTTAGACGAAGAAATTAAAATCTAATTTCCTGATCAGTCACGAGATATATAGAATTTCCCAACACATTTGTAAAACCAGGGACGCTCCCACATGATTGTTCCATTGGATGGGCTCCACAAGTGCTAACGATGATGACAGTGTGGTGTACAAGTGACAGTCTCTAAAGACACATGGACGGCTGTTTATACTGAGATCGTTGTCCTTTGATAACGGTGAGGCGTTAAAATCCTGTGACGGTTTCTGGTAGGTATGGTTATTTTGCAGTTTCATGTAGTGGCAAAGGGTCTGTGACTCTAGGATGACGATTTTTAATAGCCATTTGTCTGGGACAGGGTCATCTGGATGGAAGTATTTTTCTGCGGAGAGTTAAGGTTCTTGGGAAAATCTGTGAGGTCGTTTGTACGCTGATAGCGGATATTGTGTTGGCAGAAATCAAAGGTGCTGGGTTTTTGCACGATTTGCTGGTGTTCGGTGTCATTTGTACTTATCTCGGCAGTAGGCAGAGGCATAACTAGGTGTCTTCAATAATAAAAAGACATTTGTCGTATAGGAAAGAATAAAATTTGCTGAAATGATCACGTTGGCCCATCCGCAGAATTCCTGCATAATTCGTAAACGTCCACTCCGACTATATGAGAATGTGGGATGTTTCCCTGATGTTGTCTCCACTCACAGGGTTATCTTTATAGCAGACAATACTCGGTGAAGGACACGAGGGGGACGCACATTGGAACAAGTAGACCTATCCTATCGAGAGCTCTTTGGGATGGGAAGGGAGGCTTGGTTTGCTTGCTTGGGGGAAACAGAGGTGAGTTGGGTCAATGTGCGAGTTAAAAGTCGCGTCCACGGGCGTATACTTCCATTTCATGATCAAGATAGAGAGAACGGGTAGTTTGTCTATCTAGCAGTAGTAGTAGTAATGATGGGGTGAATGCCTTGGCTTCGGCACCTCTATAAGCCCTAGTCCGTTTTGGTTTTCGCTTCGTTTAATTTCGGACTTTGGTTGCTCTGTGTTTCCAGAGGTTATACATTATTTGTCAGTTCTCTTCTTGGTTTTCTGCTTTAGCATCGAATATTAATAGTTTCTTGAGGATCGCGTCTTTGTAGCTTGTTCATGAAAATTCAGTTAAAGTACTTTAAAGAAAATATAGTTTACCCTAAAACTTACATTTTCTATGAAGGTTCACGCTAGATATTCAAAAAGTATGAGTAGGGGAGACTATTTATTTCCTTTTCTTTTATCTTGCAAACCTTCAAATGAGGTGTAATTAATTTTCATTTATTCATGTGATTTTAATCTTGAAATCGTACACACAGATATAAAAATACACTGAATAAAACTGCAACAAAAATCCATATACATTTCTACAATAACCAATATAACTAAGAAAAAACATGTTAAATCATAATAATGATAATAGTTTTTTAACAAACTATCTTTGACATGATTCCTTGTACAAAAGAATAACTAATGTATATAGCTAAGGTCAGAACCTTACTACAAATAATAATCTTGACATAACTCATTCTGCTTTTTATTCTATTTACAGAATGAATTATGTCAAAAGATAATTATTTGTAGTAACATGTTCTGATCTTAGTAACTAAGATCAGAACATGTTACTACGAATAATAATCTTTTGACATTAACGAACTATCTTTGACATGACTCCTCATGCGAAAGAACAATTAAAGTATATACTTTAGTTGTTCTTTTGCATGAGGAGTCATGTCAAAGATAACTTGTTAAATAACTATTATGATTTAATGTGCGTTCTTAGTTATAATGGTTATTGTAGAAATGTATATGGATTTTTTGTTTTTAATGGAAATAGGTGTCATGTGTTTTTTGTGCCATCCTTGCAATTTTTATATCTGTGTATATGATTGCAAAATTAAAATTTAATTAATAAATAAAAATGAAATACACCTCATTCGAAGGTTTGCTAGATAAAAGGAAAGGAAATCAATAGTTTCCCCTATTAATATTGTTACGTATATCAATATACATCCATCTTATTTTTAACATTACCGTATATGACTGAAGTTCTTACAAAAGATTATTTTTTATAAGGAAATCAATCACCTGTCTGTGCACAATCCATTAGAAAATCTTAGATATAACAAGAAAAACACCAGCCTATACTTTCCAACATCAGTTCTGCTACTCATCTTATGTAGTGGTACCACTCTTGCTAATTTTAGGTCATCTAGTTGTATACCGGAGCTGACTGAGAGATTTATTATGTGTTTTATAGGGTGAGCAATTATACAAGCACTGTCTTTCACAAAACGAGCTGGACGTTGTCCACACCAATAGCCTTGATAGGACTCACATCTTGAATCTTTACTACCTCATCAAAGGATATATGACTTAAATTGAAAAACTTCCACAAGTGCTGTTTTCTATAAAAAGCTTTTACAAAGTCCCAACCATATAAACCTGAACTAATTGTAAGTGTTTAAACAAGTTTAGAAGCTATTTTGGTGAAAAATTCATTGAAATTATTTGCGACACCATATTTATCAAACACCAGATCACCTTTAATCTTTAAGCCTATATCACTAGACTTAAATTTATACTTTGAGGGTGTACTCAACTCTTTTAGGGACTGCCACGTTTTCTTTGGGTGGTTTTTGTTTTTATGTATTTTATTGATATAACACTTCTGTTTTGCCTTGTTCTCATAATCAAGTTGGTTGTTTGACTTCTTAAATTTATTTAAGAATTGGTCTCAGTTATTTATCAAATCCAAAATCTCAGTTGACATCCATGGCTACGTCCTTTGTTTGATCCTAAATTTTTTAAGAGGAGCTACTGAATCACTGGTGCCTATAAATTATTTTCTTAAATTATTCCAGGCGTCTCCCACATCATTACAAATCACAACATGTGATCTCATTCTCAAGTTTGCAAACAAAATCTTTAGAATAATTCTGGAGTGAGCTTCTACAGTATTGTGGTCATTAACAACAAATCTTTTCAGTTTTCTTGTGCAGTTAATTAGCAAGTGATCACTAATCCCTACATTTATCACACCATGCTGAACAATTTTGCTCGGATTGGAAACCTTAATCAATGCTAAGACTGACCAACTAGTTTTAGATAACTTAGTAGGAACATTAATCAATTGAACTAGTTCATTTGCATCGATGAAACTATGTAATGCTTTTATTAAAGATTTTTCTGACTTTAGAGTATTGGTATTGAAATTTCCTAAAATGATAATTTCATACTGGTTCTGGGAAAAAACACTTAGCGAGTCCAGAGCCAGCCACTTTAAACCCACATCCCTACCACCCAACATCCCGTTCAGAAGGACATTATCAAATTCCCATTTAGTGATTCCATTCATTCTGCTACTAACTTTCTTCCTAAAGAACATCTCAACCTTGTGTACAGCTATCCGAACACCGTGCACGAGCAAACTGTCAATATTCATCAAAGATTAAGAGGGAATAATAACCCAGGTGTCTGTAGTTTACCCTGCCAAAACTGTGATCTTGTTGACATTGGCCAAACAGGGAGAGATTTGATCACAAGATTGGTCGAACATAGCGTTCACTCAAAGGATTACAAAGGCGGAGCATGCCGACAGGAGACCTTTTGGTCCATATCTAGGTCGGATGCAAAAAATAATTCATGATAATAACAAAATAATAAATAAAAACTATAATATTGACTTTATTATAGTTTTTATTTATTATTTTAATGTAAATAACAAATAAAATAAATAAATAAATGCATAGTTATATTTAAATAATAAACAAACAGGTAAATAGTAAATAATAATAAATTGACATGTAACTAATAATAAATGAAAATCAAACAGACAAATGATAACAAAACAAAAACAAATAATATAAAATAAATTATAATCATTACAGCATCTTGCTTAGGTGTTTATCTAAATGATTCTTAAAGCTTCAAACTGAACTACATTGCACTACCTGTGCAGGAAGTTTATTACATTCATTAACTAAACGGTTGGCAAAGTTGTTTCTACCTACTTCCAAATTGAATCTATTTCCAGACAGTTTGAGACCATTGTTTCTTGTCTGATTCTCATTCAATGTGCACAAGATAGCTCGGCTGTATATCAGCAATCACAACCCCCAGACTGACTTGGATGAGGCCAACTGAGTACGTATTCAAATCCAGTTGTGGTTTCAGGGGTGGTAATTGTTATTGGGAATCGTAGTGTTTACCTTAGTTTGGCAAACTTTCCCTCAAAGCGTTATTTACTTCGATTCAGGAGTCTTTCCTGAAACTTCGAACCATGCCTATCGTAACTTTGTTTTGTTTATTAAATCTATGTAACAATTTTGGTTTAATAAATCGGGAATTACTTTGAGAAATTACTTAAGGTAAAAATTAACCCGTGGCCTTCTGAGCTCTTTTCGAACTCGTAGAGTCCCTTGGAACACGGCGCGAACAGTCAGATTACCCTGAGCTTAGGACGAAGAAGGATCTCTATTTTGGAAACCTCTAACCAAGGGGATCACTGCTTCGGTTCAGAAGGCCTTCAAGTTCTACTGAATTCAAACTTACCACTGTTTGAGAACCCAACCCGGCAGAAATTTGTGACCGGTAAGTTCTCAAACTTTCCCATTTAATTATTGAACCGTGATTTTCCATACAGGAGGAAGATCGTTGAATCAACCCTGGTCTAAAAACAGTGTGTTTGTGTGTCTGCATGTGTGTGAGTGTGTGTGTGCGTTTGTGTGTATATGCATGCGTGGATGTATACAGTATATGTATGTGTGATTCGCCATGGTCTTGGATCACGTGTTGGACTCGTGATCGACAGCTATTACCCTCCCGGAAGAAAGATCATAGCTCATATATGACCGATCTATGGGTAATACTGTGACCTTACACGCACACACACACACACACACACCCAACTCCCCGCCCACGACAGCTGGAGTAACGATTTGCAGCGCAGCGATACTGAAAGTATTTCAGCCCCGGGCGGGATGCGAACCCGGACCACCGTAGTAACGACTGTGAACGCTACCATTGCGCCATCGAGTCGTGTGTGTGTGTGTGTGTGTGTGTGTGTGTGTGTATTTACCTAGTTGTACCTAGTTGTATTTTACGGGAAGGGGAGCTATGCTCGTGGGGTCCCGTCTTCATATCTCATTTTATCTAAACTATTTTTAAATTCATGTATTGTTTTTGCACACACCACTTTCTCATCTAACTTGTTCCAACTGTCTATTGCTCTGTGAGGAAAGCTGTTCTTTTTCAAATCTCTTCTATAGCTGTCTTTTTTTATTTTCTTTCCGTGTCCTCTTGTATTTCTGTCATCCCATTTTATCAGATTCTCTCTATCAGTAATTTCTATGCCTTTCATGATTCTGTAAATAGCTATCAAATCTCCTCTCTCTCTTCTTTGCTCTAGTGTCTGTAGTTTAAGTTTTTGTAGTCTCTCTTCATATGACAGTTTTGAGAGTGTTGGTGCCAATTTTGTAATTGCTCTTTGTATTCTTTCAAGTTTTTTTATACATTTTTTTGTACTTGGTGACCATATCGTTGCTGCATATTCCAATCTTGGTCTTATCAGGGTGATTAGGATTTTCCTCACCATTTCTTCATCCAGGTATGTAAATGCCACTTTGATTGTTCTTATTAAATTATAGGTTTCTCCAAAAATCTTATTTATATGTTTCTCAGGTGACATATTATTCATAACAATGACTCCCAGGTCCTTCTCATTTTCTACTCTTTTTATTCCTTCTTCTCCCAAATTATATGATCCTGTTATTCTGTTTTTGCTTTTTCCAAATTCCATTATACTACACTTTTTTGTATTGAACTCCATCTCCCACTTCCTACTCCATTCTTGTACTTTATTTAGATCTCTCTGTAGTGATTCACAATCTTCTTCAGTTTTCACTCTTTTCAGTAATTTTGCATCATCTGCAAAGAAGCTCATATAGCTTTCAATTCCTTCATCCATATCATTAATATATATAGCAAACATTATTGGGGCCAGAACTGTTCCCTGCGGGACACCGCTTATTACTTCATTCCATTTTGAGTGCTGATCTCTTATCACTACTCTCATTTTTCTTTCTTGCAAAAAGTCTTCCATCCAATTTAGCAATTTACCTTGTATTCCTCCTTCATATTCTAATTTCTTAAGCAGCTTCTTATGTGGTACTTTGTCAAAAGCTTTTTTTAGGTCTAGAAATGCACAATCAGCCCATCCATCTCTTTCTTGTATTATATCTATTAGCCTTGAATAGAAACATATTAAATTGGTGACGCATGATCGTCCTTGTCTGAATCCAAATTGCCTTGGATTTAGTACGTTGTTTTTTTCCAAGTATTTTACCCATCTACTTTTGATAATTCTTTCACAAATTTTTGCTATTGTACTTGTTAGAGAGACTGGTCTATAGTTGGTAGGTTCTTCTTTATTTCCTCCTTTATATATAGGTACTATATTTGCTTTTTTCCAATCTTCTGGAACTTTTCCTTCTTTTAAGGAACTGCTTATTATGCTATGTATTTTGTCTGCCAGTTCATTCCTGCATTCTTTCAGAATCCAGTTTGCTATTTCATCTGGCCCATGCGATTTTCTGACATCAAAATTACCCAAGTGTGTCAATATTTCATTCTTTGTTACTTCTATTTCTTCCATAGGGGGGACTTTTTCTTTCCACTCAATCTCTTCAGGTTGTATATTTTCCCTTGTAAACACTGATTTAAAATGTTTGTTCATAATTTCTGCCATTTCCATTTCCTCAGTGTATTCAACTCCTCCTTGTCTCAATTTCTCCAAGTCTTGTTTGTTTTTCAGTTTATTGTTTACAAATCTGTAGAATAGTTTTGGTTGATCTTTACACTTTTCTATAACATCTTTTTCATATTTTCTTTTTTTCTCTCTGCACTTTTGTACATATTCATTTCTATAACCAGTATATATTTTCCATTTTTCAGGTCTTCTGTCTTTTTTCCATCTGGTCCAGGCTTTGTCTCTTTTGTCTTTTAACTCCCTACAACTTTTGTTGTACCAGCATTTTACATGTTCTTTTTCTTGTTTTTGTCTTGGGACATACTTTTCCACTCCTTTTTTGTAAATTTTTGTCAAAATATTCCATTTCTCTTCCACTGATGTTTCTTCTTTGTATATTTCTTCCCAGTTTTCTTGTTGGAAGAATTCTCTTATTTTATCAAAGTTTGTTTTTTCATACATCATTCTTCCTTTTCTATATTGTTCATTTCTTTTCATATATTTTTCTTCATTAAGTTCCAGTTCAATCAATATGTGGTCACTTTTACCTATTGGTGTTTTATATTCAATCTTGTCCACTATTCTAGGTTCAGATGTAATTATTAAGTCTAGCCTCGATGGTTCTTCTTCATTTCTATACCTAGTGTTCTCTTGTATCCATTGTGTCATTGAATGGTCAGTAATCATCTCAAGTAGAGCATTTCCCCATGAGTCCTCACCACTCTTTACTGTCATTTCTTCCCAGCAGATTTCTTTGCAATTAAAGTCGCCCATCATAACTATTCTTCCTCCGTCTGCCATTATTTTAGTTAATGCTATCTTTGTGTCCTCTAGCATACTTTTATATTCACTCTCCTCCCATGAGGCTGTTTTCGGAGGCACATAATTGATCACAAATTTTCTGCTCTTCTTATCTCTGTCTTCCACTTCTATCATAATCATCTCTACTGTATTCTTTCCATATATGACACCTTTCACATTTATATCCTTCTTAGTCAGGAACATAACTCCACCCCCTTGCTTTTTCTCTCTGTTTCTAATCCAATAATTGTATGCATCATGTCCTACACTGTTGGGTGGTAGTGGGCCTTTTAATTTTGTTTCTACAATTCCCATTATGTCCGGTTCTTTTTCTTTCAAATAATCATTCAGCTCATTCAATCCTGTTATTAATCCATCTATATTTGTGTAAGACACTCTTAGTTTTCTGCCACTTCCATTGTGTTCTCTGTTTCCCTTATGTTTTTCTTTTGTGTGTCGAACTTCCTTAGTTTCATGTTCACTACTCTCCAATAGAATCTCTCTTTCTCTGACTCCGTTCTGTTCTCGTTTTTTGTCTTAGCTTCCAGTCTTTTCTGCTTTTCTTCCTCTCTTTCCTCTTTATTCATTTCTCTTTTTATCCATATATTTTTGTATTGTTCACTTGTTGCTAGTTTCCCTGTTTTGGATAAGATATTCTCTGCCGTTGTTTGTGACTTGAATTTAATCTTAATTGGTCTGGTCTTGTCTGTGCTATACTTTCCGAGTCTAAATTTCTCTTCGATTTGTTTCATAATTCCTGGTTCATCTTCCTGAACTGATTCTAGTAATTGGCTTACTTTTTCATTTTCCTCTTTGATTCTTGTGGTTCTATCTGTGTTGTGTTTCTCTTCCATTCCTAATATAATTATACATTTCTTCTTGTCTGCTAAATCCCTTACTATATTCTCCTTTTGTCTCATCACTTTAATAACTGAGTCTTCAGTATGTTCTTTCAATTGCTGTTTGACTATGTCAGTGAATGAAATCTTATTTCCTTCTTGGGTTTGCTTCCAATTTTTACTTTCTTTAGCTATTGTTTCTCTGTTTTCTTTACTATTCTTCTTCAATTCCTCATTCTCCCCCTTTACCTCTCTTAACTGTCTTTTTAGTTCTTCTATTTCATCAGTTAAGTTTCTATTCGCCTTTTCCAGTTCTTCCAATCTTTCAACCCTTTGTAAAATGGTGTTCATATGACCTAACCTACTCTCCAAGTCCTCGATCACCTTATCAACCTTCTCCTCTAGTCTTGTCAGTCGGGGGGGGGGTTTGTGTCCCCCCCACTCTCTTTAAATCCCTTGAAAATATTCTCATCACTTTCTACTGTATTGTTCCTATCTATACTTCTAATCTTTACATTCTTATTAGACATTCCGTCGTCCTCCAGCTCGTCTTGTGGTCTTTTGTTTACTTTTCGGCGGTCTATTTGGACCAAGTCCTCCACCTCCTCATTACCTTCCATTTTCCCAGCAATCCCTCCCCCTCTCCTCTTTCCTTACTTTCCCACTACCTCACGAGCAATTTCCCCCCCCCCTGCAAATACAAAAAGGCACTTCTCTTTGCGTTGGTATCCACAATCTGCACTTTTCTTCAGAGCGTTCTTCAAGCCGTCCGTTCGTTGAAAGTGTGTATTTACCTAGTTGTACCTAGTTGTATTTTACGGGAAGGGGAGCTATGCTCGTGAGGTCCCGTCTTCATATCTCATTTTATCTAAACTATTTTTAAATTCATGTATTGTTTTTGCACACACCACTTTCTCATCTAACTTGTTCCAACTGTCTATTGCTCTGTGAGGAAAGCTGTTCTTTTTCAAATCTCTTCTATAGCTGTCTTTTTTTATTTTCTTTCCGTGTCCTCTTGTATTTCTGTCATCCCATTTTATCAGATTCTCTCTATCAGTAATTTCTATGCCTTTCATGATTCTGTAAATAGCTATCAAATCTCCTCTCTCTCTTCTTTGCTCTAGTGTCTGTAGTTTAAGTTTTTGTAGTCTCTCTTCATATGACAGTTTTGAGAGTGTTGGTGCCAATTTTGTAATTGCTCTTTGTATTCTTTCAAGTTTTTTTATACATTTTTTTGTACTTGGTGACCATATCGTTGCTGCATATTCCAATCTTGGTCTTATCAGGGTGATTAGGATTTTCCTCACCATTTCTTCATCCAGGTATGTAAATGCCACTTTGATTGTTCTTATTAAATTATAGGTTTCTCCAAAAATCTTATTTATATGTTTCTCAGGTGACATATTATTCATAACAATGACTCCCAGGTCCTTCTCATTTTCTACTCTTTTTATTCCTTCTTCTCCCAAATTATATGATCCTGTTATTCTGTTTTTGCTTTTTCCAAATTCCATTATACTACACTTTTTTGTATTGAACTCCATCTCCCACTTCCTACTCCATTCTTGTACTTTATTTAGATCTCTCTGTAGTGATTCACAATCTTCTTCAGTTTTCACTCTTTTCAGTAATTTTGCATCATCTGCAAAGAAGCTCATATAGCTTTCAATTCCTTCATCCATATCATTAATATATATAGCAAACATTATTGGGGCCAGAACTGTTCCCTGCGGGACACCGCTTATTACTTCATTCCATTTTGAGTGCTGATCTCTTATCACTACTCTCATTTTTCTTTCTTGCAAAAAGTCTTCCATCCAATTTAGCAATTTACCTTGTATTCCTCCTTCATATTCTAATTTCTTAAGCAGCTTCTTATGTGGTACTTTGTCAAAAGCTTTTTTTAGGTCTAGAAATGCACAATCAGCCCATCCATCTCTTTCTTGTATTATATCTATTAGCCTTGAATAGAAACATATTAAATTGGTGACGCATGATCGTCCTTGTCTGAATCCAAATTGCCTTGGATTTAGTACGTTGTTTTTTTCCAAGTATTTTACCCATCTACTTTTGATAATTCTTTCACAAATTTTTGCTATTGTACTTGTTAGAGAGACTGGTCTATAGTTGGTAGGTTCTTCTTTATTTCCTCCTTTATATATAGGTACTATATTTGCTTTTTTCCAATCTTCTGGAACTTTTCCTTCTTTTAAGGAACTGCTTATTATGCTATGTATTTTGTCTGCCAGTTCATTCCTGCATTCTTTCAGAATCCAGTTTGCTATTTCATCTGGCCCATGCGATTTTCTGACATCAAAATTACCCAAGTGTGTCAATATTTCATTCTTTGTTACTTCTATTTCTTCCATAGGGGGGACTTTTTCTTTCCACTCAATCTCTTCAGGTTGTATATTTTCCCTTGTAAACACTGATTTAAAATGTTTGTTCATAATTTCTGCCATTTCCATTTCCTCAGTGTATTCAACTCCTTGTCTCAATTTCTCCAAGTCTTGTTTGTTTTTCAGTTTATTGTTTACAAATCTGTAGAATAGTTTTGGTTGATCTTTACACTTTTCTATAACATCTTTTTCATATTTTCTTTTTTTCTCTCTGCACTTTTGTACATATTCATTTCTATAACCAGTATATATTTTCCATTTTTCAGGTCTTCTGTCTTTTTTCCATCTGGTCCAGGCTTTGTCTCTTTTGTCTTTTAACTCCCTACAACTTTTGTTGTACCAGCATTTTACATATTCTTTTTCTTGTTTTTGTCTTGGGACATACTTTTCCACTCCTTTTTTGTAAATTTTTGTCAAAATATTCCATTTCTCTTCCACTGATGTTTCTTCTTTGTATATTTCTTCCCAGTTTTCTTGTTGGAAGAATTCTCTTATTTTATCAAAGTTTGTTTTTTTCATACATCATTCTTCCTTTTCTATATTGTTCATTTCTTTTCATATATTTTTCTTCATTAAGTTCCAGTTCAATCAATATGTGGTCACTTTTACCTATTGGTGTTTTATATTCAATCTTGTCCACTATTCTAGGTTCAGATGTAATTATTAAGTCTAGCCTCGATGGTTCTTCTTCATTTCTATACCTAGTGTTCTCTTGTATCCATTGTGTCATTGAATGGTCAGTAATCATCTCAAGTAGAGCATTTCCCCATGAGTCCTCACCACTCTTTACTGTCATTTCTTCCCAGCAGATTTCTTTGCAATTAAAGTCGCCCATCATAACTATTCTTCCTCCGTCTTCCATTATTTTAGTTAATGCTATCTTTGTGTCCTCTAGCATACTTTTATATTCACTCTCCTCCCATGAGGCTGTTTTCGGAGGCACATAATTGATCACAAATTTTCTGCTCTTCTTATCTCTGTCTTCCACTTCTATCATAATCATCTCTACTGTATTCTTTCCATATATGACACCTTTCACATTTATATCCTTCTTAGTCAGGAACATAACTCCACCCCCTTGCTTTTTCTCTCTGTTTCTAATCCAATAATTGTATGCATCATGTCCTACACTGTTGGGTGGTAGTGGGCCTTTTAATTTTGTTTCTACAATTCCCATTATGTCCGGTTCTTTTTCTTTCAAATAATCATTCAGCTCATTCAATCCTGTTATTAATCCATCTATATTTGTGTAAGACACTCTTAGTTTTCTGCCACTTCCATTGTGTTCTCTGTTTCCCTTATGTTTTTCTTTTGTGTGTCGAACTTCCTTAGTTTCATGTTCACTACTCTCCAATAGAATCTCTCTTTCTCTGACTCCGTTCTGTTCTCGTTTTTTGTCTTAGCTTCCAGTCTTTTCTGCTTTTCTTCCTCTCTTTCCTCTTTATTCATTTCTCTTTTTATCCATATATTTTTGTATTGTTCACTTGTTGCTAGTTTCCCTGTTTTGGATAAGATATTCTCTGCCGTTGTTTGTGACTTGAATTTAATCTTAATTGGTCTGGTCTTGTCTGTGCTATACTTTCCGAGTCTAAATTTCTCTTCGATTTGTTTCATAATTCCTGGTTCATCTTCCTGAACTGATTCTAGTAATTGGCTTACTTTTTCATTTTCCTCTTTGATTCTTGTGGTTCTATCTGTGTTGTGTTTCTCTTCCATTCCTAATATAATTATACATTTCTTCTTGTCTGCTAAATCCCTTACTATATTCTCCTTTTGTCTCATCACTTTAATAACTGAGTCTTCAGTATGTTCTTTCAATTGCTGTTTGACTATGTCAGTGAATGAAATCTTATTTCCTTCTTGGGTTTGCTTCCAATTTTTACTTTCTTTAGCTATTGTTTCTCTGTTTTCTTTACTATTCTTCTTCAATTCCTCATTCTCCCCCTTTACCTCTCTTAACTGTCTTTTTAGTTCTTCTATTTCATCAGTTAAGTTTCTATTCGCCTTTTCCAGTTCTTCCAATCTTTCAACCCTTTGTAAAATGGTGTTCATATGACCTAACCTACTCTCCAAGTCCTCGATCACCTTATCAACCTTCTCCTCTAGTCTTGTCAGTCGGGGGGGGGGGTTTGTGTCCCCCCCACTCTCTTTAAATCCCTTGAAAATATTCTCATCACTTTCTACTGTATTGTTCCTATCTATACTTCTAATCTTTACATTCTTATTAGACATTCCGTCGTCCTCCAGCTCGTCTTGTGGTCTTTTGTTTACTTTTCGGCGGTCTATTTGGACCAAGTCCTCCACCTCCTCATTACCTTCCATTTTCCCAGCAATCCCTCCCCCTCTCCTCTTTCCTTACTTTCCCACTACCTCACGAGCAATTCCCCCCCCCCCTGCAAATACAAAAAGGCACTTCTCTTTGCGTTGGTATCCACAATCTGCACTTTTCTTCAGAGCGTTCTTCAAGCCGTCCGTTCGTTGAAAGTGTGTGTGTGTGTGTGTGTGTGTGTGTGTGTGTGCGCGCGCGTGTAATAAAAGAAATTCCAGCCCCCGTCCTGACCCTTGACTGCTGAAGAATTCCTTTCCACTGAAAAAAAAACTGCTACCGGCAATTAGAACGAATCCCACAAAAGGCCCCTGCCGATCCTCTTCCTTCGGTTCTTACCCTCCTGTGAATTTTCGTTGGCCTTACCGTTTCTGCGACGGGTGGTACAGCTGGCCAATCTTGTCGTCGAAGAACCTCTTCATGGCATAGCGGTCGAGGGCCTGGTCGGTGGAGGCGCAAATGTTGCTGTAGTGCATGTAGGCAGCCACCACCACACCCAGCTTCTCGTAACCACCCCTGAAACGACCACGGAAAGAGTGAGTCCTTTGTGAAATAGAACGGTTAGTCAGGTAAAGTTGAGTAGGATGGGATCAGTCTCGTGCACAAGGATTTTAAGTGTGCGAATGCAAAATAAAAATACTAAAACCTTAATACCCTAAAATCTTAAAATCCCTTAAATCCCTCTCCTGGTTCTAAAGTCGTTTGGGATGGGGGGAGAAGGCGTGGATGAGAATAAGGAGGATGAGGCTGAAGATGTGGATGAAGATGTATATGGATGAAGATGTGGATCAGGATGCGGGTGAGTATAAGGATGAACATAAGGACGATGGCATGTACGAGGAGAATGAGGACAGGAGAGAGAAAAGGAATAAGGATAACGATAAGGGTGATGATAATGATGAAAACGGTGATGAAAATGAGCATTAGGATAAGTATACGGATTAAGATAATGATGAAAATACTGTCATTATCTACAAGAAGTAGTACAGTATAGCTTATTCGTTTCGTGCAGGCCTTATATGATTCATATAAAGCTTGGTTTATTGTAGTATGTTTCTTAAATACTGATGTGATCAGCATCATTTACATATTTGATTGTAGAAAGTTTGTTTACAATGTCTCGTCTAGGAGAGATGAATTTCATGTTTCATAAATTTGTAGTGTTCTGGTATGAAGAACAGCCTCGTCACCAGCAACATCAACAACTCGACTAGCTCTCAGACCTCTCTCCTAGCATCGGATCGAGGATCTACAAGCTCCAAGACTCTCTCTCCTAACACCGGATCGAGAACCTCTAGCTCCAGACCTCAGGCTCGCCACATTCTCGCCTGATTCGGTGAATAAAGAGAAAGATAAAGACCACTGCGTTGATTTCCTTCCTTGGTTGCCCTTCATACCAGAACACTGATAAGCAGGAAGGTGATGGGGTTGACTTTGGCGGTTCCGCGACAGTTAAATGGGAAAGGGGGACCATAGGAAGATGTGCTCTCCACGACATAACAGGCGAACGATCGAACCGACCAACGGGCTGCCTGTGGGGCTAAGTCCACAGATTTGTAAAGCAATGAGAAATAGACCAGACCTTACTGGTGGAGTGTGACAAAAATAAACAAATGAATGAGTAAATTAGTGGATAGAAATATAGATAAATAAACAGTAATATAAACAAATGTATAAATCAATTCTGTAAAACGAGTTGAATACATTGTTGGAGTGAAACATAGAGACTGAACAAGCAGAAGAGGCATCAGTCTTAATAAATAATACATCGAACAGAACATAACTAAGATTACCTTGTAAAAATATTTTTCTATATTTGAGGATATAAATACGACTGAAACAGCGCCGAGACACAAAAAGGATGGAAACGAAATCTACTGTAGTACAATTCATAACACACACACACACACACACACACACACACACACACACACACACACACACACACACACACACATATATATATATAGTGTGTGTGCGTGTGTGTGCTTGTGTGTGCGTGTGTGTGCTTGTGTGTGCGTGTGTGTGCGTGTGTGTGCGTGCATTTGTATGAGCAATGCTCTTGGGGTCCTTTCTCTTATTCTCTAATTGATCACACCTCGCTTCAAATTCACGTGTGGTTCCATTTTTAGAGTTGAATTCGTGTATTGTAACAGCTTGGTCAGTTCCATATCTCCTATGTTATTCCACGCATTTACGCACCTGTATCGAAAACTGTATTTTTTCACATCTTCTAATAGACATGTAGTCATTCTCAGTGTGTTCTCTTGACCCCTCAAAGCTCTCCAATCCTCAAGTGATTTCTTCTGTCAATGTAGTCTATCCCCTTTAGCGACCTGAATACTGTAATCGTATCATCTCTCTCCGTGTTTGTGGTTATGTGTGTGTATGTGTGTCTTGTGTGCGTGTGTGTGTGTACGCGCGTGTGTGTGTATTTACCAAGTTGTATCTTAAAGGATGGGGGCTACGCTCGTTGTGTCCCGTCTCTGTATCTCACAGTATCTAAGTTGTTCTTAAATTCGTGTATGATTTTTGCACACACTATCATTTCGTCCAGTTTATTCCATACATCCACCACTCTGTGGGGGAAGCTGTTCTTTTTCAGGTCTCTTTGTGATGATTACTGCCAGGTATTTTTTCAGTTCCCACCTTCTTTACTTCCTTTGCACCAATTTTATATTGTCCTGATATCTTTTTTTCTTTTTTTCTTTTTCCAAAATCCCTTATGTTACATTTCTTAAAGTTGAAGTCCACTTCCCACTTCTGACTCCATTCCCAAACCCTCTTCAGATTTCTCTGCAGTGAATGACGATCCGTTTCAGTACTCATTTTCTTCAATAGTTTTGCGTCATCTGCAAAGAAGCTCACGTAACATTCCACACCCTCGTCCATGCCATTCACATAAATAGCAAACATTATTGGAGCCAATACTGATAGTTGTGGAACTCCACTAATCACCTCTTCCCAAGTAGAACTCTTATCTCTGAGCACTACTCTTATTTTTCTCCCATGCAAGAAATTCTCCATCCATTTCAGTAGTTTACCTTGTATCCCTCCTATGGAAAGCACAATCAGCCTATCCGTCCCTTTCCTGTATTATATCTAGTAGTCTTGAGTAAAAACAGATCCAATTTGTGGCACATAATCTTCCCTGTTAAAATCCGAATTGTCTCGGATTTAATATATTGTTATCCTCCAGATATTTTATCCATCTACTTTCCATAATTTTTTCACAAATGTTGGCTACCATGCTTGTAAGGGAAAGCGGTCTGTACTTTGTTGGATCTTCCTTGTTTCCTCCTTTATATATTGGTACGACATCAGGATTTTTCAGTCTTCTGGTATTTTCCCTTCTTTGAGTGAGCAACTTATTATGTTATATATTTTGTCTATTAGTTCTTCTTTACATTCTTTTAATATCCAGTTTGCGATTCCATCCGGGCCGTGCGATTTCCTGACATCAAGGTTCATTATTTGGTCCATTATTTCTTTCCGTGTTACTATTATTTCCCTCATGGGGGATTTCACTTCTCTCCCTTCATCCCGATGTTGTACATTTTCTCTAGTGAAAACCGACTTGAAGTGTTTGCTCATGACTTCAGCCATTTCTGTATCTTCTGTGTATTCCATATTC
The DNA here is from genome assembly GCF_046742065.1 of Oratosquilla oratoria. NCBI lineage: Eukaryota > Metazoa > Arthropoda > Malacostraca > Stomatopoda > Squillidae > Oratosquilla > Oratosquilla oratoria. The sequence continues at coordinate 101,915 of NW_027467745.1, forward strand.
CCTTGGCGTAGTTTCACTATTTCCTGTTTGTTTTTTAGTTTACCGTTCACATATCTATAGAATAGTTTTGGCTGATCCTTACATTTTTCTATTATGTCTTTTTCATAGTTTCTTTTTTCCTCCCTGCGTATTTTTACATATTCATTCCTTTGATTGATATATATTTGCCACTTTCTATTTTTTTTTTTTTTTTGTATTTTCTCCATCTTTCCCAAGCTTTATCTCTTCTATCTTTCGCTTTGCTGCACCTTATGTTAAACCAGCACTTAATATACATCTTTTCCTGATTTTCCTTTGGGACATGTTTATCCACTCCTTCTTTATAAATTTCCATCAGAATCATCCATTTTTCTTCGACCTGTGTTTCTTTATTGTAGAATTTTTCCTAACTCACTTTAAGAAAAAAATTCCAAAGTTTCTCAAAGTCCGTCTTACTATACATCAGTCTTCCTTTTCTGTGTTTATTATTTCTCTCTATATATATTTCCTCCTTTAGTTCTAATTCAAGTAATATGTGGTCACTGTTCGCAATTGGCGTCTTGTATTCAATTTTATACACAATTTCAGGTTCTGACGTAATAATAATTATACTCGACGGTTCTTCATTATTTCTAAATCTAGTGTTTTCTTTTACTCATTGTGTCATTGTATGTTCTATAGTCATGTCAAGTAATACATTTCCCCATAGATCCTCTCCACTTTTCACTGTCATCTCTTCCCAACAGATTTCTTTGCAGTTAAAATCTTCCATACGTACCACGTTACCTCCACCCTTCAGCATCTCATTTCATGAAAGCCATATATTTTCTAATATTTTAGAATAATCTCTCTCGAATATCCCGTTTTTGGAGGCACATAACTCACCACAAACTTTCTACTTTTCATGTCACTATCAGCAACTCTCATTGTGATCATCTCCACCCTGTTCTCTCCATTTGTAACTTGATCACATTTAAGTTTTTCTTAGCCAAGAACATGACTCCTCCACCCTGTTTCTCCTCTCTATTTCTAACCCAGTGGTAATAGTGGATCCCTTTAATTTGTTTCCAGAATTCCCATTATGTCTGGTTTTTCTTTTGACAGGTAATCATTTAGTTAATTTAATCCTGGGATTAATCCGTCTACATTAGTATAAGTTACTTTTAATTTTCTACTCTCTCCATATTGTTCTCTGATCCTTTCGTTTCTTTTTCTTGAATATAATTTTTTTTTAGTCTCATGTCTAACACTCCAATAGAATTTCATTTTCTCGGTCTCCGTTCTTTTCTCGTTTTTTTTTTTTTAAGCTTCGCTTTTTAATGTCTTTTCCCTTTCTCTTTCCTCATCATTCATGTCTCTTTTTATCCATATATCTTTATAGTGTTCACTTCTTGCTAACTTTCCTGTTTTTGCTAAAATCTCTACCGCTCCCATTTGTACCCTTAATTTGATCTTTAGGGGTCGACTTTTTCCTCCTGCATATTTTCCCACTCTGTGCACTTCCTCTATTTCCTTTTCTATTTCTTGCTCTTCATCTCTCTCTCTCTCTCTCTCTGTGTGTGTGTGTGTGTGTGTGTGTGTGTGTGTGTGTGTGTTTACCTAATATTTACAGTTGTATTATACAGGAAGGGAAGCTATGCTCGTAGTGATCCGTCTTTGTATCTCGCAACATCTAGTTTGTTCTTAAATTCATGTAGTGTTTGCACACACTATTGTTTCGTCCAATTTGTTGCAGACATCCATCACTCTATGTGAAAAGCTGTTTTTTTCAGATCTCTTCTATAACTGTCCCTTGAGTTTCTTTTCATGTCCCCTTGTTTTTCTTCTATCCCACTTTAATAAGTCTTCTCTGTCAAGGACTCCCATGCCTTTCATGATTCTGTTAATGGCCAATAGATCGCCTCTTTCTCTTCTTTGTTCCAGGGTTCGTAGTTCCAGTTTAGACAAACTTTGTGTGTGTGTGTGTGTGTGTGTGTGTGTGTGTGTGTGTGTGTGTGTGTGTGTGTGTGTGTGTGTGTGTGTGTGTGTGTGTGTGTGTGTGTGCAAATCCAACTACCAATACTCATAGAGCTGCTTTTGAAAATGACTTAAAAGTACGAGGAGAGATTCAGAGTTATAAATTAAGGATGAAGTAGTTTGGTATGGAGCTCAAAAAGGTTAAAACGGGAGCTGACATAGCACTGGTTACTCCTCAAGAAGTAGTTTGATGAGTAATCTATCTCAGCTGAGCCTAGGACCCTATAGAAACATAGAGATATGTTTCGGTAATTTTGTATCATGGCAAAGAGATCACTTTTGATTAGGTATCTCACGCTGCGTGGAAAATACAGGTCCATGTTAAAGCAGTCTGCATATAGAACAAACAAGAAATGGAGCCTATTAACGTCCCACAACTAACCAAATTAGTGCTCAGTACTTTTTTATGGCAATCCACTGCAATAGTGGCAGTTTGCAAGGAAGTTTGAATGTGTTGTGAAGACTACCGCCAGTACATGGGTAAAACTCACCAGGATTTTACAAATTTGCACTGTGCGTGCTGTAAAAGCAATAGCCCGATATAATCTAGTGAAACTTGAAGGAAACTATTTGACTAGAGATATTACAAACAATATTTGTTATAGCACATGCAATTCATATAGCATTAAAGGTGATGGTTTACCCTGATGCACATAGAGACAAGGTGCTCTATGCAAAACTGACAGGGAGCGTAACTGTGAAGTTTTGGGAGGAATATGACTGTAATGATAGTTGTGTTGTGGGATCTCAATGTGGTTGAATGTGGTTAGAAAGGCATATGGGTATTAACTGAGAAGATTAAGATAGGACAGAGGGAGTAATTGGTGAGAAACGGTGTGGATTTAGGGAAAGTAGAGGGTACGTGGATTTTTTTTTTTTTTTTGTAAGGTAGATATGAGAAAAGTTTTTGGCAAAAGGTAAGGATGCTTTTTGAGCTTTTATGGATCTAAATAAGGCTTATGGCGAGGTCGACAGAAAGGCATTATGGGAGGTATTACTGATATATGGAATTGGGGGAAAACTGTTAAACGTAATCAAAAGCTTTTACATGAGTAAAAGAGCTTGTGTTACAATTGGGTATGGTGAGAGTGAATGCTTTGAGGTGAAGCTGGGGGTTACACCAAGGGTGTGTTATCACCATGGCTCTTAAATTTGTTGGATGGGATGGTATGGGAGGTAAATCTGAGGGTGATGGTTAGATATATAATCTTGAGGAAAGTGGGAAGTGAGCCAGTTGTTGTTTGCTAAAGACAATGCGCTTGTGGCTGGGTTAGAGGAGGATCGAAGGCAGTTAGAGTGGAATTTGGGAAGGTGTGTGGTAGGAGGAAGTTGAGAGTAAATGTGGATAAATGCAAAGTTATGGAATGTAAATGAGGTGAGAGTGGCAATAACTTGGAGTTTAGTCTTACAGGAGAGAGGTTTGAGGAAGTGGATAGTTTTAAGTATCTATGGTAATATGTAGCAGGGAATGGAGGAGTAGAGGTGGAGGTAAATTGAAGAATGAAGGACGCAACTAAATGTATTGGGAGAATGAAAAGTGTCATGAAAAATAAGAACCTGAGGATATATACAAAGAGAAGATTGTATGAATGGGTGATTGTGTTTAAGACACTGTATAGGATGGAGGCTATGAATTTAAGAGATGTAGAAAGGAGAAATTTAAATGTGTTTGAGATGAAGTTTGTGAGAAGAATGGTGGGTGTTACAAGAATAGATAGATTTAAGCATGAGGAGGTGAGGAGAAGAGCAGATGTGGAAGGGTGCTGGCAGATAGGGCAGATGAAAGAATACTGTGATGGTTTGGGTACATGGAAAAGTTGAGTGAGGGAAGGCTGGCTAAAAATAAAGATAAAAAAATAGATAAAAAAAAGTGTGGAAGGGAGAGGTGGGTGGAGTGCATTTGAGAGGAAGACCAAGAATGGATGGATGGGGGGTGAAAGAGACCTTGAGTAAAAGGGGAATGTCTGCTGAGCAAGGAATGGAGTAGACAAGAGATAGGGATAGGTTGTGAGTAGAGAATAGTTGCAAGTGAACAATAAACTGATGCGGCCTGAAAGGATTTCTCGTGGTCTTCTTTACTTCTGCACAAGGGAACAAAGAGGGAGGTTCGCCATGCACATGAATCGGTGTGGCCATGCTTTGGATAAGCTGTGTCTTGTTAAATTACTTCTGCTCTAGGCAGTGGGAAGGGGGCAAGAATGACCTTCATTCACAAGGAACTAAAATGAAATGGAGAGAAATGGGAGTAGATGGGAGTGGGGTGGGTGGGGATGGGTCTTGGGTGACAAACTCCCTTATACGGGGGAAGAAACATTTTAGTATATAGATATAGACAGATAAATGCAACAAAAGAGGTTGCAAACTCCTTAGTAAAGCATTGGAACAATCATGCAAACCCTCTCTTGAGGATTAGCAATGCAGCTTTAAAATAGATCCACCAAACAGCATATGAAACTGTCCACAATACAAATCCCACCCAGGAACAAATAAATGTGACAACAAAAAATCCACAATTATTCCCCGGTCCCTTTCTGGTCCTCCTTCTCTTTCCTTTCACACTACCCCTGCTCCTGCCCCTTCTCCCTACCTTTTCCCTGAATGGCTCTGACATCATGACCTACCTGGCATGTAGAACAGCTACATGCAGGTTGTGCTGGTTGACCCACGAGTCGAGGGCCTTGCAGATCGAGCACAGTCGTTCGAGGGCAGGCGCCAGCTGCTCGGGCCAGCCCAGCTCGGAAATACGTGGCAAGAATCGGCTCAGTTCTCCGTGGTGAGAGAGGTTAAAGACCTGTGGTGGGGTGAAGAGACGTTAGATGGGTGTGTCGATTTTGTTTCCACAAGAAAGAGGCAAGGGAGTTGTGGGAGGAGTTTTTCATGGAAAGAAGAGGTGAGACAGAAAAAGAGAAATAAAGAAGAAAGCTACGCAGTGGGCAAAATGAAGTCAGAGAATCTTGTTCAGAATTACAAGGTTCTCCGGGAGCTTAAGAAGCATCATGGCTAATATGCAGTCTGTGGAATCCTTCCGAAAATTTATGATAGCTCGTGCTGGAATGGCAGAATTACAGGTAACAGCAAGACTATCACAACTGTGCATACAACAGGAATCTTTCTTGATTCTAAGTGTTTGCTTACCAAGTATGATGACCTTTATGTTTCTAATGGACCTTGCACTTCGCGGCATAGAGGGTTTTTACAGAAATTTCGTATGTCGTGATCCAAGACCGTGAACGTGGTGAATCCCACACACGCCCAGATCCCCGTCGCATAAGAAGGCCTTGAGCGGCTCAACCGCGTCCCGCCCAGGCCCGTGGGTAGGTGAATGAGTGAGGAGGCCGATGCGGCGATCCGAACAGCCACAACAGTGTCCGTAGACACTAGCGGCGCCCTGCCCAGTCTGGAGCGGGATGCTCTGGAGGTAGTCCTTCTTAGACGAAGATCACGACGACCTTATCCTCAAGAAGGTAATAAGAAAACCAGAGCCAAGAGGAGATTTAAGTGCAGAAGAGGTCACGCACTCCAGCAAATGCACACACTTGGCCACAACCACTGACACCCGATGGCAAGGAAGGCCCAAGACAATCAGGAGTTGTGTGTCACTGCAGTGCCATGCCAGAGCTCCGGTCATGGGTTGGAGCTTGCCTACGTGGTGGTGCGCCACGGGCCAGGCGAAGTATAGTTATAGAGGTGGCCTCCACTCGCCTGGCAACAATGTTAAACAGCTTGCAGAAAGATTTAGAGCCACGCCAAGCAAGACACGGAGTGCATCGCACGCTGCGACCACCACCAGCTTGAGAGAGTCTCGCCTCAGGCTGCAGGTGATGAGCCGCTGCCAGCAACTACGAGCCGCTGTGTAGCAGCCATCAGCTGTCCAGAGTCGACCAGGTCGTGCTGAAAAGCGTTCAGCTGGGCTTCGCCTTTGCCAGGGCAACCGTGAGGGGCCGGCTCTATGAAGAGCCCGGGGAGTGAAGAGCACTGCGGCCATCAGGCTCGCCGTCCTGCACGGCTGAGGCGGTGGCGGCAGCAGCTGCCTGTCGAAGGCCTGCAGATGGAATCTTCGATTGCCCTCTTGGTCCGGCATGTACACGACAAAATGGACGAAGCACTGGAGGTTTTGCACGGTGGGAGCTCCTCTTCTTTCCTGTTGAGAGTTCTCGCTGTAGTCACCGGGGGGCAGGCCCAAGTGGCGAACCTGTAGCCCACACGTGTGTATGTATTCTGTTCTCATGCAAATAACTATCAGTTCAGTCAGTTCCTATGTCCACTGACTACTAACTGTAAGTATTGGTCATTGTACTGATTAATACTGTATTATTTGTATTGTAATTTTAATTTTATTTCAATCGATACATTTTATACTACTGGTTGTTTTTATGGATGAAATTATTTCCAATGAATACGAAGCGTCGAAATAAGTGATTATAAATAACTTGTTTAAGCTCACCTTTCAGCAGAAATAAATCTAATTAGAAAAAACAAATACAAAGTTAAACAGCTACCCAAATGTATTTGTATGTATATTCTACGTAGAAAAAGTGACTCAGCAAAGGGTATGGATAGAGTTATCAACATCTGTTGCCTCAAATTTCACTGAATGAAAACCCTCGACCCCACAGTCGCTTGCAAGAAGGCTGTCCTCAGGCCTTTCCAGAAGTTTCCAGAGCTGTTCCCGGCTTGCAACAGAAGGAGTGAGGCAGAAGGCGCAGGTCGTCAGGTCTCGTGTCAAAAAGTGAAGGATGACATTGCATGTCGTCGGTGATATGCAGCGCTTCTATCCTCATGAGGTGACGTCACGTCGAAGAGGTGAAAATCACAGATATTTAATGAAGGAAGGTAGTTGGGAGGAGGGGGCTGTAAAATTGATCAGCATTTTTTTTCCTTTTATAAGCTGGAGAAGACAGTCGAATCTGCTGGCACAGACACAACTTGGGCACAGTCGAAGGGTGGCGGCGTGGCATGCCCTTCGGGCTCTACCCGAGAATGGAAGTGAGGGCGTTGATGAGTGCTGAAGACGGGTGCAGGGGAGATGATCCTTTCCGACGTCGGTGCCGACGCGGATGATGAGTTCTGTGGAGCCTGACACTGGGGCAATGACTAACAAGCTTCAAACCTTGAGCTCAAAATCGCAATCAGGATTTATTGCCGACAAATGAGGAGCGCTTCAAATGGGAAAGAGCGGAAGGAGGGCAAGAGGTACATCGTGGGCAAAATGTGAGAAGAAATTAAGAAATGTAAAAAAGATGGGGGGTTTTGGAACAAGAAATATAAACAATATGAGAAATACATCATTAAACCTCATTTTTTAAGCCACAGCAACGTGTAGGTGTGTGTGTGTGTGTGTGCGTGTGTGTGTGTGTGTGTGTGTGTGTGTGTGTGTGTGTGTGTGTGTGTGTATGTGCGTATGTGCGTGCGGCTGAAAGAAAGTTTTGTTGACCTTGAAATTGTCGCCGTGCTTGGAGGAGAGCATACGGGCCACCTCCCTCAGGTGGAGCCGGTAGGTGGCGTCGTCGACGTCTGCCGGGAAGGAGAGCGAGATGATGCGCTCCGTCACGTAGACCACGTCCATGCGTGGTCCTTTGCCCGAGTGAGACCCGCCTGCCGAGGACGAGGAGGGGGGGCCGACACCCACCAGTCCGCCTCCTGAGACCCCATGGCCTGCCATGAGCCGCTGCTGCTGCTGCCGCGCCGCCGACTGCGTCTGCAAGAAAGGGATGGAAGTCAGAAGGGTGAGGAGTGGACGCGGGGACTATCGTATATTGGCGCCAGGGTCGGGGCGGGTGGAGGTGTTGGGGCTCCTACGGCGCGGCGGGAGAGGCGCGGCGGACTCTCACCTGCGACAACATGCTATGACTGTCTTCTGCGTCGCCAACTACACGAGGACTGCGTACTTCTGCGAGGGTATCTTAGGTTCCAGTGTTTACGTATATTTGCATTAGTGCGTGTGTTCGTGCATGCATTCGTGAGTGTGTGTGTGTGTTCCTGTTTTCAAAAAGGGTGATACATCGTCTATGCACAACTACAGGTCACTCTGACCTCGGTTATAGGTAAAATGGTTGAATCAATAATAGCTAACAGAATGAAAGATAACATCGAGAGACATATTTTGATTCCTGACTCACAGCATGAGTTCACCAAAGGTAGGTCACGTGTAACTAATCTTCTATCTTTTTACACTTATGTCTACAAGGCGCACATAACCATGATAGTTACGTTGTTATCTTTAGTAAAATGTTCGACAAGGTGCCCTACCAGAGACTACTAAACAAAGTCAAACCCCGTGGCATAGGAGGAAAAGTGTTTGAATGGATTAGAGCATGAATCAGTACCAGAAAACAGCGGATTACCATTGATGGTGTAAAATCCAAATGGAAAGTGTTACTAGTGGAGTTCCCAAGTGCTCGGTTTTGGGTCCCTTATTGTTCCTCATGTATATAAACGACTTGGACAATAGGATTATATTAGTGATTTTAGTAAGATTGCGGACAAAACTAAGATGGGACGTCAAATTAGGTCAGAGGAAGACGCCGGGATAATGAAGGGAGGTTTAAAAAAAATGGTTCACATGGTCGGTGAAGTGGCAAATGACCTTCAATACTTCAAAATAAAGTGTCTTAAACGTAGGTTTACACAGCAAAGAAAACAGATATAGCTTTGAAAACACATTTTAGAGAAATCTTAATGCGAGAGAAACTTGAAAGTGTTAGTGAGTCCTAACCTTAAATCCAGGAAACAGTGCATCAACCCCAGGAAAAGAGCTAACATAGCATTAGGTTTCAATGCTAGGGAGGTTACAAATAAAAGTACAGAGGTAGGTATTAAACTCTATCTGGCGTTAGTCAGACCCATCCTTGACTATGCAGTACAGTTTTGGTCTCCGTCTTATAGATTGGATATTGATTCTTTAGAATCAGTACAGAGGAGAATGACGAAAATGGTACATGGGTTCAGAAATTTACTTTACGAGGACGAGTTTAGGCACCTTAATTTACACACGCATCTACACACACACACACACACGCACACACACACACACACACACACATGCACGCATCTACACACACACACGCACACACACACACACACACACACACACACACACACACACACACACACACACACACACACACACACACACACACACACACACACACACACTCTTGGCTTTCTTATTGTGGCTTAGATACATAGCCTAGTGTGGTTCGCATAAAGTGTTACAAGTCTTTCTTTTAGTGTGCGAATCCTGTGAGTCCTGTGACTGTGATTATTCTGAACGCGTTTAGTTTTGTTTGTTTTCTTTCCCTGTGAGGCTTCTTGTGGTGTGGGGCGGCAAGAAGGTCGTGTGTGTGTCGGATGTGGTCCTAATATGGACGGACGCTCTCGCTTTGGGTCAGTCGACGGTCGGTCAGTGCGAAGGCAGGAGGGGTGTTTTTTTTTTTTTGAGTAAAGTATCACTCCCACGGGCTTTGTTTGAGCATGTGCGCTGGTGTTTATGTAAGACACACCTTGTGGAGAGGAGGTGGAATAGTGTAGGTTGGGGGCTTGTGGCGCTGGGAACAGTGGAGAAATGAAGTTTGATTTGGGATTCTTTGGGATATGTTGACACGCACGCACGCACGCACATACACATGCACCAACGCATGCTCGCTCGCGCGCGCGCACGCACACACAAACACACACACAGACGCATGCATACACACACACACACACACACACACACACACACACACACACACACACACACACACAATCTGATCAATCCAAGACTGGAATATGCGTCTCAGTGATATGGTCTCCACGCAGAGACAGAGTGAAAGGCACAAGCAAGACCGAGAGAATACCCAAGGGGAAGCAACCAAAGTGGTCCCCAGCCAGCCTGGCAGATAAACCATAATTATGAGGAAAGACAAAGGTATTGGGTCTGTCAACTTTGAAAGATCGAAGAGAAAGAGGTGTTATGATGACAGTACTCAGGTTACTAAAGGGGATCTATAGATAGCATTGGCAGAAGAGATCTCTTGATTAAGCGTAGGAGAGTCTGAAGAGGTCATGGGAAGAAATCACGGAAGATTATACCCCTAAAGGATGTGAAGTAATAAAGCTTTTCATATAGATCCATGAGTACATGGAGTATTTCAAAAGATGATATAGCCCAAGCTGGAACAATATATGAATTCAAATCAAAATAGGATAATTGGAAATCAAGGACATAGACTAAATTGGAACTTTATATGAATTAGAGGCAGCTAGGTATGATAAATTGGAAAGTAGGAAACGAGACCCAACGAGCATTGCTCCTTTCATGTATAATACATATTAGGTAAACATCCACCCACCCACCCACACACACAAACATACACACACACACATACAAATCTACGAAACTGAACAAACTGATTCTATAGAGATAATCGAGATGCTGTGAATAGAAGCATATGATAACAGGAAAAATATACAAGATAACAGAAAAAATATAAGGTTTTAATTTAAAACCAGCAGAGTGTTAGTGACAGACGTGGAGGGTAAGGAAACGTGTTTAGTTATTATGGGATGTGCACAGGATCATATTTCGTCAAAAGCGAAGAGGAAAAAAAAAAAGAGCTTACAGAAGCTAAGGAGATTGCATCAGTGGTATTAGACACCATGACAGACATTGACGGTTATGAAGAAATCTACAAGTTTGACTAATATGAAATTGGTGGAGCGAGGCCAATGAAAATTAAATTCATCACAATCTGTAGTGAACAAGATAACCGATAAAACATGGAGGCTGGCTGACAATGACAAACTGAAAAACTTTTTGGATAAGAAGAGACACAATGGTGATGGAAAGAACAAAAATGAGAGATTTAGTCAATGGAACTATGAAATAAAAAGGCGAACGGACAGAAACGAAGAGAGCAGAATTTTAGTGGAGGTTGATGGAGCAGAAACTGAGGAAATGGTATCTGAAAAGGAGGCGGAAGAAGAGTTAGTAGAAAAAGACAAGACAATGTAAGAAACTTGAAGAAAGGCGACGTAAGCCAATAATGATTGTTTCATATCAGCTAGACTAGAGTTAACACTTGTTTGAGGAAGAAGAATCTTGTATAGTTGAGACCAAATTAGAAAAAAAAAATTATATTCAGTTTAGATGATGGGATGTATGGCATGTGGAGAGGGGGAGAGATGAATGGAAGGTGCGATGACGATAATGAAGAATAACTAAAAGGTGGTCGTAGTGGTACTGGGAGAAAGACGGCTGGATGCATAGATTACGATGGTGTAAAATATGTACCCCCGTAAGACAAGAGCATGAAGTGAAGATTGCCAACAGTTTTTAGACATGGGCACACGAATGAAGAAAACAGAGGCAGTGACAGTGTGGTCCTATTGAGTGAATTCAACTGAGGAGAGATAAACTGGGAAGGCTGGAAAGAGTGGAAGAAATGTGGCGTCATGGGGGTTATATCCTGCTAAATGTAACACGAAAGAGAGGGAAAGATACACCAGCCAGACTAGATTTACTGCTTAACAAAGAGCCATTTATTCATCAGTTTGCTGATGTCCTATGAGGATAAGTGACCATGTAGTATCGGAGTTCCATTTAACAGCAGGGAATCCAGAACTACGGGGTGAGTTATATAGGCAGGGAAGATGTAATCTTCGAAAGGCTTGTAGAATTGAGATTTTGTTATAAGGAAACAGGCTTGAGAGAATTCTGACATTCTAAAAATATATAGCATAAATGGGACATTCTTAACTTGGAAATGAAAAAGCATGTACCGAAATGGAGAGGAAAGTAATTAAAAAAAAAAATAGTGTAACCTAGACATGTTTCTGCAAAAATGGAAAAAGATAACGTATAGGAAAGACAGAGAATGAAAGGAAGGAACAAGTAGATCAAGGGAAGGATACAAGAGACCCACGAATGAATATATAAAGATAAGAGAGAAAAAAATCGAGGAAAGTATAACTAAAATTGTTTTACTAATTCGTTACTGACACATTGAGGCACAATGAAGAAATAACCATGTTAAAAGGAGGTGGAACAATGAATGAAGATGCTGACGAGTGAGCAGATAAAATGTAACTTCCAGTTCTCGTTTACCAATGATAAGGTATACGAGAATATTTTTAGAAGTGTGGGGGGGGGTTGAATGACATAAAAATACAGTTAAAAGAGGTGCAAAAACTACTGGAGGCACTGGGTATAAGAAACTCTACTGAGCTTGAGGGGATATCAAGTAGGACACTCAAAGAAAGTCAGGAACAACTAGTGGGCAAGATACAAAACTTTGTGTTCACTAGGAGAGAAGAAAGTGCTAGTTGAATAGAAACCTGCTGATGATGTTTCAATTTATAAAAGTTCTTTAGGAGGGTCCTATAAACTATAGGTCTGTCTTTGATCAGTGTGGTCACTGAGATGTTAGAAGGAAAATGAAAGGCCGATGGTCAAAGTATCTAGAAGAAAAAAAAATCATGATGGAAAACCATTTCGGTTTCAGGAAAGGAAGATCGTATTTCCAACGTATTGAGATTTTATTCAAGAGTTATAGATATGCCCCAGAAGAAAGCAGTTTGGGTGGACTATGTTTACTTAGATCTTTGGAAGATGAATCCTATAGGTCTTGAATTGAATTTGCTGAAATGGACAAGAAACTTTCTTAAGAACATATCAATGAGGATCTTGGCGAAGATCACGATATCTGGATGGAGGGAAGTTACAATTGAATCCCACAGGGGTAAATGATAATAATAGAGCTACTGTTAGTATATGTTAATAACATAAAAAATAGACTTGGTATGATATTTCCTTCGCGGATGATGCAAAGATCAGAAGGAGAGTAAAGAATATAGAGGACTTTAGGTTATTACAAGAAGAGCTGGATAGGGCTTGTGAGTGGAGCCGGAAAAGAGAAGTGAATTCCAATATGAAGAAATGCAAGATGCTGGACTTTGATGTAAGAAGAGACTATCACTGCTGCATAGAATGAGTAATGATAAAATAACCAAAGCATGGTGAGACAAACTTGGGAGTAACGGTAATGGAAAACTTGTCACCAAAAACAAATATCAAAATGATCGCTGGGGAAAGTTACAGTATAACGAGGGACATATGAGAAGCGTTGTACTACATGAACAAAGACATGATGAAGATGATCGAAAACCTGATTCGCCCTAGACTCGAATATGCTGCAGCGGTGTGCTTCCCACGTAGAAAGTTATCAAGCAAACTATGACTATTTAGAACAGACAAAATGGTTCCAGATCTGATAATCATTAATATGAGAACAGACTGAATATTTTCTGGGGGCTGCAAAATTTAAAGGCAAGAAGAGAGAGAGAGAGAGAGAGAGAGAGAGAGAGAGAGAGAGAGAGAGAGAGAGAGAGATCTAATAGCAGTTTTTAGAGCCATGAAAAAGTGGATACCGTATATTTGATAAAGAAGGCTCTTTGTGGGAAAAAGGAAACTCAGAGGTCATGAAATGAATTTTAAAACGACTAGATTTTCAAGGCATACATATTTTAGGTTCTAGACTGATAATCAAATGAATATCTTGGAGTAAGAGAGAGTAAAGTCAGTAAGGATGGGACATTATAAGGTCAAAACTGACCTTTGGGAACGCAGAAACAGGGACCTGCTGATGGCATAGTAACTCTTATCCTGTAACTTAAAACTAGGTAAAAATACGCACTCATGCACACACACACGCACGCACGCACGCACGCACACACATACACACACACACACACACGCACACACACACACACGCACACACACACACACGCACACACACACACATACCCCCATTCCCATCCCCACGCATGGAAATATACAGATAATGGAATAAAGGTCATTGTATACAAAGGTTATACATTCCTTAAGGACAGACAGTATGGCTAGTACCACTGGGAATGTAACCAGGAGTAAAAGTTATCTCTGTCCTAACGATAACAACAGAAAAGGCGCAGTAAGACGAGGTAACACATCAGGAACAGATAGACATTTGAAAGGAGGGAGCAAATCGACAGAATCAGCTGGAGGGGAGGACAGTTCTGTACTAGCAGAAACTCGGCGGATGATGACGACAAGAGGAGGGAAGGGGAAGCAAAAGAGAAATTGTGTGAGAAACGGAGCTGATGTCGTTCCCGGCAGCGCCGGGAAACCGCCGGGAGGACGTCGCCGGCGGCGGCGGCATTCTGACGTCGCAGAATGATTTCCATGATCGATCAGTCTGTGCGAACACGTGAGAGTACATGAGCGCATTCGCGTTTTCTCCGCCCTGTGGATAACTCTGGCATAATCTTGGGTATGCGCCTGGCCAATTCTCACGGTTCCCTCCCCCGAAAAATATGACTTCCTTATATCTATCTCAAGGCGTCAAGGCCACTTTAAGAGCACTCAACCCTCGTGCCAGCCGAAGACTCCGAAGTCCGGACTTCATTCAAGAAGTAGGTTTGCCCATGCGCTGGCGGCGTTATCCCAGTGAATCACTGCACACTTCAGTCTGGTTTAAAAGGGAAGGGAAATGAAGCAGAGTTAAATAACAATGATAGAATAAGTGACAAGGGGATGCTGGGATAAAGGGATGGTCGACAAATAGAGAGAGAGAGAGAGAGTGAGAGAGTGAGAGAGAGAGAGAGAGAGAGAGTGAGAGAGAGAGAGAGAGAGAGAGAGAGAGAGAGAGAGAGAGAGAGAGAGAGAGAGAGAGAGAGAGAGAGAGAGAGAGAGAGAGAGGAAGAAACGAGAGGAGGAGGGGGTGGCGAGTTGGAACACAAGGTAAAGGACGGACTGAAATAGGCGATGTTGTTGTTGTTGTGGACGGGGGAGACGGGGGGGGGGACGAAGGGGAAAGGTACATGAAAAGAACATGGACGAATGAGGCTAGGAAAATGGAATACATACTGCGGGATGTGGGGCTGGAATGAAGGGAATGAGGAGCAACAAGAAACAGAAAAGAAGCTGACGAGTCGGTCATGCTGGTGTTGACGGAGGCTGGCGTCGCGTCGGGGTGGCGTGGCGAAGGGGAAAAAAAAGAAGAAAGAAGAAGGAAGACGAGGTGGAAAAGAAGATGCCAAAATGTCACGAACTAGTGGAGGAGGAGGAATAAGAAGTGGCGGCGGCGGGGACGGAGGTGGCGTGGCGTGGGTGGACGGGAACCCCCGGGCATTTGGCCCACACACACACACTTGGAGCCGAGCCAACTGTAGCCTGGACGGACCGGCCGGGTGCTCGTGTCTCTCTTCTCTCGCCCGCCGCCACTCGGCAGCCTCATCGTCTCCCGGTAGCCAAACCGACAGAGGCAGCAGCATCTATGCTTCCATCTTGCCTCTTCCATCGACAACCTGGACTCAGCTCTTACTATGAGAAGTCCAACATGCTGGTTATGATAACGTTTCGTTAAACCGGAGCTTATCTCCTTAGCTAAACATATCTTTCAATAAAATTAGGGTCTCTGTCTATGATTTCTGTGATCAGGAATCCTTCACTGGTGACCCATAACCCCCTTCCATGGGGTCACGGATCCCAAAGCATAAAAGTGTCACTAATTCAAAGAGGCGAGCCAAAATCCCTCCTGCATCGTTGCTGCCGCCGCTCTCTGAACTTATCATACCCTCACGTTGAATTTGCCTTACAGCTGTCAAAGCACATTAGTTCAGTTTACATTGATTTTCCAATAGAACTGGTGGTGCAGTTTTGCTCACCTTTTTGAGTCTTATAGGGTACGATTTTATCTGTAGGTTGGATTTATTATGCTGTGGCATCAATGTTAATTTCGCACCTAAATTAACCGCGGTTACGAGAATCACACCGAATTCTTCGTTACATCACTGGCTGTTTGTAACACTGTCATTATACAAAACTCCGAATTCGTTATTTCTTCGCCCTCGACTTACAGACAGAAATCGTTCTGGGTTCGCACGAAGAGTAATCTGGGATAAAACTAAGACCTGTCTCTGGATAATTTTCTACAAATTCTGAAACTCAAAATTCTGAACGTCCCATGTGATTTTCTGCAAATTCTGAACGTCCCATGTAACCATGCGTGTGTGTGTGCGTGTGTGTGTGCGTGTGTGTGTGTGTGTGTGTGTGTGTGTGTGTGTGTGTGTGTGTGTGTGTGTGTGTGTGTGTGTGTGTGTGTGTGTGTGTGTGTGTGTGTGTGTGTGTGTGCATGCGCGTGTTTGTTCATCTTTTAAGGTACACTACGGAATCATCATCCTATACCCTGGGAGCCGATACAGCCTTTTACCTCACCACGGACAGTGGCTTTATCCGGCTTGTCTAAAGTTGTATGGATGGTGTGAAAAGCGTCTGAAGTGCCGAAGGTGTTGGAATGGCTGTTGTTGTGGATGAAGAAGCCTAATGCCATCGTAATAAAGTATCAACACTGAAATGCGACACTGAGATATTGCACCTCTGGCGTCCGCCATTGCAGAGGAGCAGGGTTGGAGAACTTGAACCAAGCACTTCTTTACATCGGTACCCATTTCTCGTGACACTTTTCGTTTCCCAGGGCATTTCGTTGATCCACTTACTCTACATTTTATCTCCATCTCTAAGCCTTCACCCCCTTCTACATGTGACCCTAAATACTTAAAAAATATCCCTTTCTCTAACCTCTCTGTTTAAAGACTTGCATCCTACTCCCTGCCACCCTCATCACTTATCCATCTCGCCATTTTGCGTTTGTCCTCATTTACTTTCAATTTTCTCTAATCACAAACCCTTCCAACTGTCGTCCAGAACCGTCTCGCCTCCTACTTCCCTTTCCTATAACCATCCCCCAATCGTTTATCATCCTCGCACTTACCTCCCGTACCATCCCATCATTATACACGTTGAACAACCATGGCGACATAATACACTATTGACACAGCCCCACCTTCACTTCAAAACACTCTTACCATTCCAAATCCTAACACAAACTCTACTTCTCACGTAAAGGGTAATGACCGTCCTCAACAGTCTCCCCCACTTCTGCAATACTTCCCACAATCCCCTCCCCTTGACCCTCCACATCTCCCAAACCCACACTGTTCCCCCCCCAATCACTCCCCCCCAATTCTCCTTCCATTCCTCTTATTTAACATTCTCCCATATGTCTTTCCAAACACGTTAAAGAAATTGATCCCTCCAAATCTACTCCATTCACATTTGTCCCCCCTTCCATTGTAAAGCGGAACTATACAGGCATTCCTCCGGTCCTCTGACACATTTCCCTCCCTTCGTTACACAACAAACAGCCTTACAAAGCGAATCCAATAGAGCTGTCAGACATTCCACATGATGTCCATCCAGCCCGGGTGTCACAAACACGCACACACACACACGGACGCACACACACACACACACACGCACGCACACACACACACACACACACACACACACACACGCACACACACGCGCTCACACACACACATACACATACACACACACACACACACACACACACACACACAGCAGGTATTGTGAAACTAAAAAGGGAAAATGAGTCTTTGACAGCGCACACACGCACACACACGCACGCACGCACACACACACACACACACACACACACACACACACACACACACACACACACACACACACACACAGAGCAGATATTGTGAAACTAAAAAGGGAAAACGAGTCTTTGACAGTGATAGAATTAGTCTTCTCAATACCCGAAAAACAAGCGAGGCCAGAAAAAAATCAAACGATTCAGTGAGCTCTTGAAGGTACAAGAAAGCTGGTTATCTGGTCAACCGTGGGATGCAGGAAACTTTTAAGAGATCATAAAACAGCAAAGTGAAATTGTTGGCCTAGAAGAAAGAGTAGGGAAGGTTATAAAAAACGGAATCTTTTGTCAGATGTTTAATTAGTAAGACTTGGTGTGTCATCTTTTTTGGTTGGTGTGAAGACGACATTACGTCATGGAAGGGACACCAGGAACGTGAGATGGAAAAAGCTATGAAAGCCACCTCCATGATTATAAGATGACTCCGATGTAACGGATCAGGTTGATGATATATTTAGGTAAGTACCATACAAATGGCTCACTTTCGATGAAAATGGAATTTACATCGCAAACTATAGCAAATAAAGTAATCAGCAAGTCTTGGAAATTAGTACGAGAAGAAAAGTTGGAAACTATTTGGATTAGAAAAGATGCGACTGAAGATAGAAGTGCAAAGACACAACATCTTTTAAAGGTTGTTAAAATCCCTCAAAAGTTATCTACAGCTGGGGAATGATAGATACACCACCTGGAGAAGAGAGAGAGAAGATAAAATGGGTATGGTAATGGTTGTTGTGAAAAATGACAAAGTAGGAGAAAGCAAATCTAAGCGAAGGTAAGTAACAATATCGTCCTTATTGGAGATTTTAACTGCAGCGAGGTCAACTGAGAGGAATGGGAAGCAAGAGGCAAGTTAGATTCCTGGGGAGATAATCTGTTAAGTATAACGATGGAAAACACAATGACTCAGTGGGTAAAAGAAGTGACTCGGGTAAGAGGAGATGACATTCCCACAAGATTAGATCTGCTACTTACCAAGGAGCCAGACGAGATGGTTGACAAGGAAACAGAGCCAAGGAATGAATCACACAGGCAAGGGAGACTCAATTTTAGGAAAGCATTTTACTTAGGGTTGAGAAAATTCTTTGAAGAAACAAACTGGGAGCAATTCATGAATACCACGGAAATAAGGAGGAAATGGGAAACCGTTCTTTCCCTTTAAAAACTGGGAGTGAACAAATAGGGGCCAAAGATTGGTGGAAGGAAAAAGCAGAAACAGGTTTGGTTAAACAAAAGGTGCGAGAAGGAGGAAAGGGAAATGGCATGGGGAAAATGGAGGAAGAGAAGAAGCAATGAAACAAAAGAAGCTTACAAACAAACTAGGAACGACTAAACAAGGACCCACAGGGAGGAAGAAAGTACTTTTGAAAGGGGTTATGTGGGCAGATGCAAACATGAACCGAAACTAACTACTTTACAGGTTTTATCAATGGTACATTGAGACACAGGGAAATTATCATCAAGCTAATAGTGGCTGGTGACGCCATTGAGGGGGCTTCAATTTAGTCAGAAATAAAAGTTTCCAATCTATTCTCACAATGGAGAGTATATATACACACACATACACACACATATATATATATATATATATATATATATATTTTTTTTTTTAGAGGAAAGTAATGTGAACAAGAATTCGGGTCTAGAGGATCTAAACGTAGAAGCGAGGGAAGTACTCAACCTCTAGGGATCACTGGATGTGAGAAGAGCTTCAGGACCTGACGAGATCTCAAACTGGATTCTTAAACAATATAGGGAACAATTGGTGGACAAGATTTACAGCCTTATTGTAAGAAGAGGGCAGAAACCCTGAGCCACCCAAGACTAGGATATGCGTCTGTGGTATGGTCCCCACACAGAGTGAAGGATATAAGCTAGACTGAGAGAACACAAGGGGCAGCAAATAAACGGGTCCCCAGCCTGGCAGATAAACCATATGTGGAGAGATTAAAAGTACTGGGTTTGTTAACTGTAAAAGGTCGAAGAGAAAGAGGTGACATGACTACAGTACTCAGGCCACTAATGGGGATAGATTGCAATGACAGAAGAGCTCTTTTGATTAGGGGCAAGAAGGCTTAAGAGGTCATGAAAACATAAAGGAAGACTAGGTTGTCATACGGATGTGAAGAAATACATTTTTCCGTATAGATGCAAAAATGCTTGAGATTCCTCAGAATAGGAAAAATTCCAAGCTGAAATCATACATGAATACAAATCTAAACATGATAATTGGAATTTAAGGAAATGAATCAAGTTTGAACTGAACATGAATTTGAGGCAACTAGGCATGACAAATTGGAGAGTAGGAGACGGGACCCAACGAGTGTTGCTCCTTTACTATGCACTATACAGTAGTTAAGTAATTACGCACACACAGACACATACACGCACACGCACACACACATACTCACACACACAAAGACACACACGCGCACGCGCTCGAGAGAGAGAGAGAGAGAGAGAGAGAGAGAGAGAGAGAGACTTTATATTCCCAGGATAGAAAATGACTTTCCAAGAATGAAGGCAGAAAAATCACAAAAAGGGATGTTTTAAACAAAAGACACGTAAATAAACATAAATTGGTCTTGAAGGATTAGAAGAGAATAGGAAAAGATCTTAGGAAAAGCCGTAAGTGACAAATGTCAAGGTAAAACTTATGTGTCCTTCAGATTTGTGAACAGAATTTTCCTATCAGTCTTCACCATGGATTTCAAGCCATGTCAGATTGGAAATGTGATAAGTAATTAAATTTCTTGAGAATATGGAAGTGAGAAAGGGCTAGATGGGATCGAAAAATTGATACTAAAGGAGTGCATGGAGCAATGAAGGGACAGAAGACATGACCAATTGCATCTTGGCTGGAAGAAAGGAAGGAGGTACTGCACCGGAAGTCAGCCAGTCGAAGGAGGTCACAAGAAGGCCAAGCTGACCTCTGACCCTGAATTGCACGATCGCCAAAATGTGTCACAAAAATAACTAAAGAAACGTGGATAAATCACTTGGAGGAAATGGGATCTCGGTTGACAACCATTTCGGGTGAAGATAAGGAAAG
>NW_027467745.1:127500-135000 GCF_046742065.1 Oratosquilla oratoria
TATATATATATATATATATATATATATATATATATATATATATATATATATATATATATAAATTATTTCAGACAAATGAGAGAGAAATTCTGCACAAGGGACTTGAAAAGAAAATGAGAAAAACTGTGGAAGCCGCACATATCGCCACCAGGGAAAATAACAATGACAGAGACGGATTTAGATGCCTGTCAAAAACAGCAAGTGTCTTAATAATTAAATCATTAGCCGAAGACAAAACCTGACACATCCACTCACAGCTGGCCGGGTTCCCCCTCGCTGCGAGTATAAAGACTTGTGATCCTTTGTAATGCAACATGTCCTCTGAAGAAGACTAAGTTGGTCGAAACGTTAGGGCAATTAGCTCTATTCCCAACACATCTTCGTTTGCCCTTCCCCACCCATATATATATATATATATATATATATATATATATATATATATATATATATATATATATATATATATGACGTAAGCGGAGTACGAAACACAGGAGTCTCGGTCTTGAGCTTATTCCTGACTAGTTTCGCAGGTATGCTTTTTCAAAGGATACCTGCTTACGGCAACATGTCAGAATGTCTCAGCATATATATATGTATATATATATATATATATATATACATATATATATATATATATATATATATATATACAAATTCCGCGAAAAAGATGTATATACACCTCTAATATATAAAAGCATGTATAGATATAAATTACGATAACACTATGTACTTTAGTACAACATTTCTAAGTTTATTCAGACAATATTACATAAACACAAGTTACCTTTGCCCCCCACAATTACAAGAGATATTCAAAGTGGTGGCCATTAGGTCGCAGACGTCCCCGGCGAAGTACCGCTTGGGCAACGTTCCCTTTTTAATTCCTCGTGCAGCAAGGGGGCGGCAAACGCGTCGTCGGCCTCTGCAATGCACACACACATCCTTTAGGCATTCTGGTCAACGCGTTGCCCGAAGCGGTACTTCGCCGTCCACATAAATGTCTGGAAGCGAATGCCGAGCACTCGGAACACCTCTTGTAATTGTAGAGGCAAAAGCTAAATTGTGTTCATGTAGTAATGTCTGAATGTATTTAGAAATATTGTACTGAAGTACTCAGTTTGATCATAATTTCAGTATTCACACATGCTTTTATTTTCCAGATGCGTGTATATATTTTGGCAGACCCTGTATACACACACACACACACACACACACACACACACACACACACACACACACAAATATATATATATATATATATATACACACCAAGAGGTTTTCCCCCTTATAAGAGAGGTAGCCAAGTCAAAGGCATGTACCTACTCCAACCCATTCCACTCCCCTCCACCACCCTTTCCTCCCTCTCGTCTCAACTCCTCGTGGATGACTGGTCATCCCTGTATTCCACCCAATGCTTTGGATTAGAAATAATGTTGCAAGACAGTGCATCCGCAGCAAAGCCGCTTCACTTAATCGGCGACTGCCCCCCACCCCACTCTCCGTCCCTGCAGATAAAGAGAAGACGGAGAGAAATCCCCTTGAGATGCTTCAGATTATTATCCAGCACATAAGCACCCCGTATCCCTCCACCCCCCGCCCCTCCCCTCCTCCTTGCCTAACAGTTTCTTCTATACACAGCCAGTCTCCACTCATCCATATCTCCTGCCTTCTCCCTTCCTTTCTCAACGTCCCCTTCACCCCATCCATCCACCTCATCCTCGGTCGTCCCCTCATGTTCACTCTCCCCACATCTGCCTTCCACACCTCTTTTACTATTCTTTCATTACTCATTATTTCCATCTGTCCAAAACATCCCAATAATCTTTCATCAGCCCTATATGCGTGTAAATATATGTTATTATTTATATATATATATATATATATATATATATATATATATATATATATATATATGTGTGTGTGTGTGTGTGTGTGTGTGTGTGTGTGTGTGTGTGTGTGTGTGTGTGTGTGTGTGTGTGTGTGTGTGTGTGTACATTGTTATCGTACAAATACATCTACACCTACTCCTTTGCTTTCAAAGTTGCCTTGACGCACCCGTTACATTCTTCTGTTTTGCGCCGTCGTGGCGTGGCGAGTTCCGAGCTCATCCTGTGTGACTACGCCTCGGTTCTGTGTCTGATCTCAAAGGCAGGCAGCTGGCAATTGCCCTGGCTTGCCAACCACCTGGAGAAAAAGTAATAAGTTGAACCCCGTATTTGCCCACGTCGTTCTTTCGTCCCCCCATCGTTTTCCGCTCCTTGAAACTCATCACTCCGGTAGGGTACTGCCCTGGCTAACGCCAGGGAACCTCATTCTCTTCATTTCCATTTGTCTTGGGTTGCGACTCCCCCCCCCCACTTCTTCCAAAATATCGATTCTTCCGCGTCTCTTGTTCCGAGACAATTGAGACTATGTAGACCAACGAAGGTGCGTAGTGCAGAACGCTTCACCTTTCGCTAAGCAGCACTTGATAATTGGTACAAAAGAGTTTGCAGTATATATATATATATATATATATAGATATATATATATATATATATATATATATATATATATATAGAGAGAGAGAGAGAGAGAGAGAGAGAGAGAGAGAGAGAGAGAGAGAGAGAGAGAGAGAGGGAGGGAGGGAGAGAGGGAGAGAGAGAGGGAGAGAGGGAGGGGAGAGGGAGGGGGAGAGGGAGGGGGAGGGGGAGAGGGAGGGGGAGAGGGAGGGGAGGGGGGAGAGGGAGGGGGAGAGAGAGAGGACGGTTGTCAAATAGGATGTCAGACTGGAACGAAAATGGTAGGGTCTCACATGGATCGGTGTTGGCACCAGTAATGTTCTTGATTTACGTTAATGACAAGGGAGAGCAAGCAATTAGATTAACATATCTACTAATGATACAAATATAATGAGGAGAATGAGAGACGAAGAGGAATGCAAGTAGTTACATGAAGATTTAGCTAGAAAGTACGATAGTATCCAGGAATGGAAGATGAATTTCAAAGCCAAGAAGTGCAAATGACTTTGAAATTGGTACGAGCCAGCAAAGAAAAAAGTGAGAAGCACACGCTAGGAGGCGCGTATCCGGGCCAAGACCGTCATCTTTGCTCTATGTGCATTTTGTTTGCTAGAGGAGTAACAGTTACTGCTGTGAGATATTAAGAGAAATGAGGGACTCGAACCTGCGCCCAAGAAAATGCGAGGCCCACGCGCTAACGATTTTGACACTAATTATACCTATCTTCTGCTTGGACAGCGCTCAGCTGGGTCACAGATTTGGAGCTGAGTTTCTTCAGCACTCAAGGAACAGGTCTGACGTCAGTATTGTGTGTGTGTGTGTGTGTGTGTGTGTGTGTGTGTGTGTGTGTGTGTGTGTGTGTGTGTGTGTGTGTGTGTGTGTGTGTGTGTGTGTGTTTACCTAAATGTAGTATACAGGAACCAGTACTTGACTAATAAAGAAATCTGGTTCCTGTATACTACAATGAGGTACAGTTGGTTAGGTGCAGAAATACATCCATGTACAAAAACAATACAAAACCGTTAACGGACACACAATTATCCTTTCGAAAATGTCTGCAGAGATGAACGTGCACATCTGAAGCAGGTGATTCAAAACAACGGAATGCGATGACGGAAACTTACAGTAACTAACTGGTACTGTCATTTGCAGAAACCCCCACAACTCACCTGTGGAAAGAAAACAAAAATGAAATGTTGAATACAATTCGGGCACTGTAAATACATGCATAAACTCAACGTGGGTGCATAATTATACATTTACCAACGTATGACAACATAATCATGAAAGCCTTTGTTTGACCTTGGCATGTTCACGCGCTGTGTATTGTGGAGAGATACAACGTTAAAAATAGAACTTGCAGATCAGTAAATTTGCTGCCATTGCTCCCGCCACTACCACAACTGCTATTCCATAATTTCTTCCACCACTTTTCCCTTAATAATTCAAAACATAATAATGACAGGATAATTACGATGGAAGAAAAATTAGTAACAAATCTGAAATGATGACAGGAATAACATAAAAATGATAACAGTAAAATAAATAATACTAAAGATAATGTGGAGGAACACGGAGTGAGGGAATTAGTTTTATTCCCTCAGCCCGTGTTCCCTTTACCACCTATCCACATTCGTCACAATGTTCGCACTAAAGGTAATATTAACAATGATAATTAAAATAAAGTTGATAATAATGATGAAAAAAAGAAATACCTCGATGAAGATACTAATTAGTGTTACGAGTTTAGCAAGATCACTGGCTGCCCTTTACGAAGACGATTCTCCCTTTATCACTGTTTACGTCACGTTTTCTATGGAATAGACTACTGCTAGCCTATTATGCAAAGGTTACTTTCTTCATGTTTGTCAGGTGAGAGGCAGAGAGATAGAAAAAATACTTACATGAAGATTAGAGGCATACGAAACGCTAGAACAAATACAACTCAGCAGCTGGTAAGGCTAAAGTGGTTGTTGCACTACTACATCATTCCAGTGAAAACAAAGCCTAAGAAAATTACATGACTCAGTCTTTTATAATTCTTCTTCAGATCGCTCTCTGTTGTCAAGCTGGTGTAAGGGGTTTGGTACTGACCTCGGAGAAGATTTCCTGGAATAGTGAAGTACAACAATGCCTGATCCCCGGTTGAGAACAACTGAACCATGGCCTTAGTATCATATTTTGTCTTCATCCTACTTTGAGCTACTTCCTACACCTTTGTTCAACCTTTATTGAAACTGACTCATCTCTACGGGAGAAAGAAACTGATCAGCTTAAATCTATTTCTCTTGAATAATTTTGAAGGAATTTTTTTACTTCTTGCCCGAGCACAAACTCTGTAGGGCAGAATCCAAAGCTTTCGTGGATGCTAATTCGAGCTGCAAATAAAACAAGAAGGGAAAGCCTTCTTCCTAATCCCTCTCCTCTTCAAAACAATACATCTTATGTTTTTCTTTAAGGTAGAACGATATCTTCCTAATCCGTTTTGAGATTGTGGTAATATTTGGCAACAATGGGACATAGTATCATGTCTCTTTCTCCTCTATCTCAACAAGGACAGCGTTGTTTACAGCATACTGTGTAGTGAAATTTCTACTGTGTACTATTGTAAGACGTCAAGGGGGCTTACAAAAAGGACAGGAGAGCACAAAAGTGACCTACGACACCACAGAACCTTCAACTCCCTAGTGGTGTACGCAGAATCATAGGGACACCTTCCTAGGAAGTTAGTGGAAGCCATATACATCGTCTTAGGAGGGGTCACCAAACACAGGGAAGGGTTTGTTAAGCTGTCACTTGTTGTTGCCAGGTTGGTCCTCGGCAAAGGCGCGAACCAATGAGCGTGTTCCGTTTTAAGACGTTCGGAAAGTTGATCTGCTGTGAAGGCACGAGTAAATATTACGATGACCTGTATTTGTCTGTTACTCTGGAGAAGACGCTCAGTCGAAACGTTAGATTACATTAATGTTCCTGTTTCAACCTGAATTTCTTTACCACCTTTTCCACTCAGTCATCTCACTTGTCTCACATTCAAACCAACGCGCTTCGCCTATGCATTTTTACTTCGATGTTTCTTCGGTGTAAACGCGCCCTGTCGTAATAGAAATGTATGGGTCGAACTGATACCGAAATAACATCGAGATAACACACAGCGCGAATCCAGATAAACGGAAGGTCAAATGCATCGACCGCAAAGGCTTCCCAAAATTTTCAAACCTGCTCAAAATTTAGAACTTCCCGCCGCGGGACCAGTTCGATGTTCCAGAAGGAACTGACATAGAGGTAGTATCGAAATTGAAACGCATTACCTGAAGTAGGATAGAACTAACAACGCATGCATCAAAGTGATGACGAAGTCACCGTAGTAGTTATTACCGCGGTAGCCCTCCAAACCGTACCGAAAGCGAAGTGACATAGAAGTGAAAGCGTAATGGAAATGCATACACCGTACTGACACCGAAGTAACACCGCTCTGGAAGGTAGAAACGCATCGAACGCAGCCATTTTCAAAATTGGAACCCGTGCCAGGACCGAGCTAGAACGGTTTGAATTTTTTGGGGGAGCCTTGGCGGTCGATGCGTTTGTCCTTCCGTTTCTCTGGCACCGCGCAGTGTGTTATCTCGATGTTATCTCGGTATCAGTTCGACCCTTGCATTGTTAGTACGACAGGGCGCGTTTACACCGAAGCAGCATCGAAATAAACACGCATGGGCGAAACGCGTTGGTATGAGCGGGGCTTAAAAGAGACGGTAAGATGTTCTCAACATTAAGGTGGGGTTGGGAGAGAAGGGTTCCTTATGGAAAATTACCGATGGAGTCTGAAGGAATGCGAGTTAAGGTGTTTTGCAGACAGTAAAAGGAAGAGACGGAGGGAGGCACTTGGCGAGAAGACGGGGCTCCGAGAGAGAAGCGGGACGGGACGGGGGGGGGGGGGAAGAAGCGGGGGTGGCGAGGGAGGGCCGGACGGGTGGGGGGAGGGGGCACAAGAGGGACACTTCAGGTGAAGGAGGCGGAGAATGAAGAAGCAGGGAGGGACGCGAAAGGTGGAAGGAGGGAGGGAAGGAGGGAGAGACGTGCG
The DNA here is from genome assembly GCF_046742065.1 of Oratosquilla oratoria. NCBI lineage: Eukaryota > Metazoa > Arthropoda > Malacostraca > Stomatopoda > Squillidae > Oratosquilla > Oratosquilla oratoria. The sequence goes on from NW_027467745.1 coordinate 134,080, forward strand.
ACAGGGCGGGTGCAGCCGGGGGATGGGTGGGTGGGTGGGTGGGCACAGAGCGAAGATGGGGGAGAGGAGGGCAGAAGATGAAAGAGATGGCTATGGCGATTGTTGACAGGATCGAATACAGGAGTAGGAGGAGGAGGAGGAGGAGGAGGAGGAGGAGAGGCGTAAGCCCGAGGACAAGGAGGTGAGTAAGTGAGGCTGCAGGGAGGAGTCGGAAGCCGGGAAGGGAACTTGGAGGGTGACGTCAGAGTTAATACCCAAGAGAAGGTGAGAGTGTATTAGACGGAGTATGAGGGGAGAGGTGGTCGAGGATAAGAAAGGCGAGTTAAAGAGTGGTATTTACAAGGACGGAAGCCCATAAATATTTCGCACCAGCCTTGCCTATTGCCCGAGGGTTCAGCTCAAGGTCTTTGTGAAAATAAGGTCAGGACGGAAGTTGGCGGTCTACCTAGAATCTTCGGGAGTCAGTTCAACTCCAAATTGGAAGCTTTTTGTTGTTTCCACACAGCTCAATTATATATATATATATATATATATATATATTATATATATATATATATATATATATATATATATATATATATATATATATATATATATATATATATATATATATATATATACATATATATCTACATAAGGACAGAGGGAAAGAGAGACAGAAGGAGAGAAGGGGAGCGATACAGACAGAACATGAGAGACATTGAAACAAAGAAACTAAAAGACGAAAATATGCGTACGAAAAGAGTACACGCAACACACAACGTGGCGTAGGCTGGTCAAGAGCCCGACACTGAAACTGACTGAACTGTGCTGTGGCGACGCGTGCTCTGCTGTGCAATGCCCGTCTGTGCTGTGGCATCTTGGTTTTGTTTTTTTAATGGAGGATGAGGTACCCTGACGTCTTTAAACCGTTCGCTGGCG
>NW_027467745.1:140000-150000 GCF_046742065.1 Oratosquilla oratoria
AGGTCCTCCCTCACGTTGTCCATCCATCTTCTGCGTGGTCTTCCTGGGAAACGTCTTCATACTATCCCATCCATCACTCTCATTGGTATTCTTTCTTGTTCCATTCTTGCAATGTGGCCGGCATACTGCAGTCGCCTTGACTTTATGATATTCATGATATTTATTTGGCCTGATGTTTCACTTAGCTCTTCATTATGCCGCCTTCTCCATTCTTGGTCTAGTTCGTCGAATACTGGGCGGATACAAGACAAAATTATCTGGAAGACACAACAGATCCGCATTTCTTTTTTTAAGTTCTAGAGTATTTTTTATCTAATGTCACGGCTGTTATGTATCAATTGGTTTCCTGCAATTATGATTTCCAATGTTCTTTATTATTTAGTTAGTTATTATATTATTCATGTAATTGTCCATTTAGTTGTTAGGTAGTATATTTATTAGATCACTTGTTTCTTTATTCAAACATTTATCTATTTATCTATATGTTTGTCTCTGTAAGTATGCCTGTTTGTCTGTCTGTCGGTTTGTGTTCTACAACCTAACTTTTTATATACCTAAAAAAAAAAAAAAAAAAAAAAAAAAAAAAATCTTGTCGGAATGCTCTACTCTTGTCCATTGCAAGCCACTGCAACATCGTTAATAAAAATTATATTCATATGTGTACATTATTTATCACAACTATATTGACGTTCACACAATGGTTATAATAACAATTGTGTTCATATGAACATAATGATTATGACCATTGCTATACTCATGCACTCCCATTACCAAGAATTATGAAATATATGAACGTAATGAGCTTCAGTGTGTTGGTGATCATGGCAACTGAGCTCAGTGTTGGAATCTCGGAGGCCGAAAAGCTCTCGAAGACCGCGATACGGGCTCTCGCCGGACAGCGGTGGGACCAACTTCCACTTCGACGCAACCATGCAGAACTAGGATCGTCCAAACATTACCAAGAAACGGAGGAGACACACTGGAGAGGAGGGGAACAGGAACAGAAGCAGGTCTGACATCAATTTCAAGAGCCGGGACACACATCTAGTGGAATTCAGCAAAGCTGTGAAGAAGTTCGAGAAGATCTTGGACCTTAGAGATCAACGAAAAGATTTTCGTTTCTACGTCCTTCATGTAGTGATGGTGAGAAGATTTAGAGCTCACACAGAAGGACTTAGGCAAAAGCGAGATTAAGAAGCACAACTTACTCGCAAGAACGCCTTCCTTTAGAAAAACAGAAAAGGCAATTTGTTTCGACGATCAGCCTGCTTCTCTCCTGTTGCTCGATTTATCAACTTCGTCGCGAGTGTCCACGGCTCTTTACGTACCGCGTATAAATTAGTTTCAATTTTAACTTCAAAGTCATTGGAAATAATGACAAATTTCTCTTTTCCAAGTTTCTTGAAACATTCGTCTTTAGTTCTTAAACTGCTCTGCTGTGCATCAGTGAAAATAAGCAGCTAACAATTAGAAATATTCAGTAGAATCGTCAAGAGCGCGAATATCCAAACAATTTGGGAAAAAAATGAGATACTCAAAGAATGGAGAAAAGCCATCCTTATACCTTGTCACAAAAAAGGTCCAAACAAGAGTGTACAGATTATAAGGGAATAAGCTTATTATGTATAATGTATAAAGTGTTTACTAAGATCATATACAATCGTTTGGTCCCTCTAGCGCAGAAGGAATTAGGAGAGTACAAGAGTGGTTTTAGGAGTGGAGGATCTAACCACAGACCTCATTTTTACAGTGCGGATGATAGTGTGCACAGAGATTCAATGTGTGAAAATATGGGAAAAATTTTAAATATCAAGAAAATTAACGAACTTGACCAAATCATGCTACATGTATGGTAAGCGTTCGCTAAAGGTGGGCAAAGACTTGACCACTTACTCTAAAGTAACAAGTGCTCTGAGGCAGAGATGCGTCCTCTCACCAGTCGTGCTGAAACCTGGACTTAGACTGGATCATTCGTAAATGCGAGCACAGGCGCGAGGGACTAAGACTGGAAGGTTGTAACATTACAAAAATTAGCCTACGCCGATGACGTAGATGTGATAGGGGAGAAACAGGAGAGTGTGCAAAGGGATACTTTAGTTCAGTGAGACAAGGAAAAAAAGTTGGTCTCGAGCGCAATGGACAAAAAACTAGGATAGTGGAAATGGCTTGGAAAAATAGGTAGATGAAGTAGTACCAATTGGAAATATGAGGATCGGGAGTGTGGAGAAATTGAAATATGTAGGTGCGGTACTAACATCTTGAAATGACGTGGACGAGGAGATTAAAGAAAGGACAGCAGCAGGATCAAGAAACTTGCATGCCTTGGGACCGATCATAAAAAAAAATAAGCATAAACATCTCAAAACGAACAAATTTACGAGTATGCAAAGGTTTGACAAAACCAGTAATATCGTGCGGATGTGAGACCTGGGTCCTAAGCGAAGAGCAAAAGAGGAAATTAGATGTATTTGAAAATGGGGCATTAAGAGAAATATTTGGACCTATGTACAATACTGAAGTATTCCAGTGGAGGCAAAAGGACAATGCAGAAATTAGGGGGATGACAGAGCAAACACTTTTGCAACGGAAAGTAACGGAAAGAAGATTGCAATGGGCAGGCCATGTGGCAAGAATGAGCCAAGAAAGGAATCCACACCAATTTTTAAACGGGACATTTGTAGGGAAGAGACCGCTAGGAAGACCCCGATGCGGGTGGGATGACAACAATGTCCAAGACGTCGAACGAACAACTTGTGGGAAACCCGCCACAGGAGCAATGGCAGGAGATCGCAGACGACGTGCAGAGATCGATGATGCAGAGGCTGCTTGCCCAAGGCGGTCGGTCACGGGACTTCGGCCCCAAGAACCACAAGAGTGAGTGTGAGTGAGTGAGTGAATCCAAATGGACCGTCAGCCAAGTTTCCGTTCTCTTCCAAGTACTTCGGTCTTCTGCTCTTTACAACTGTATAAACATTCTGGCTCTTGTTGTGCTGCAGGTCAAGGACACCAGTCCAGGTCTCACTGCCTCCTCCTTTCTGCTTCCACACTTAGGGCACACACATTGGCCGATTTCTAGTGTGTGCGTGTGTGTGTGTGTGTGTGTGTGTGTGTGTGTGTGTGTGTGTGTGTGTGTGTGTTTGCCTGATCGCGTTTATGTATTTGCAACAAACACGAAATAAGCTACACATGTGTGTCCACCTCTCTCTTTTTTCTTGAACTATCATACCTGTGTTGTCATGGGGAATCTTTGACGAATGGTGGGTCAGTTTAGGTGAAAGGGTTGTTGAACGTGGGTCTAAGGGAGGTAAGTGTACAGGTGGGTTGGAGGAGTGGACATCTATTTCCGTTGTACAATGGACAAGGAGACAGGTGTGTAGGTGGTCGGTAAGATATATGGTCGGGTGTTATGAGAGAGGATCGTATGGAAGGCAGAGGGAGCTGCTGGGGAGAAGCAGTGTGAGTTTAGACAACGAGTAGGGTGTTTTGATCAAGTGTTTGTGGAAGGAGAGGTATGTGAAAAGTATTTAGCCAAAATCAAAAAAATTTGGGCGCTCATGGGTTTGGAGAATGGGGTATAATAGAGTTAATACAGAGGCGTTGTGGAATATGCTGCGGATATATATGATATAGGGGGAAGTGAGATGAAGTTGGTTAATTTTTTCTTTTATATGATAGTAAGGTAAATGAGAGGGTCGGGAAAGGAGAGAATGAATGTTTTGAGGATAATGTGGAGTTACGCTACGAGTGTGTAATATGGTCGTGATTATCTAACATGTACAAGGACGGGGTGGTAAGGGAGGTAGACATAAGGCTGCGAAGGGCCGTGGAGGTGAGTCACTTGTTTGTTGGTCCTCATCTTTTCCTTTTCTCTTCTCATACTTTTGTTGATTATTCTTCTTCCCATTACATTCTACATCGACATACATCCAGTTAGCGCGACTTTTTTTCTCATCGTCACCCTCCCAAAGTTGTCATGAGCCTGGATGGAGCTAGACCGCTCCCGTCCTCAGTGACAGGTCAGACGATGTACTCAGAAACAAGTATCAGTACTAGTCAGACAGTTCAAGTAGGAGAAAGGGCCGTTTCAGAATGAGTGTTTATTTGAAAAAAAATAGTCGGGGTGTGCGAAGCGTGAAGGAATCGTCCATATCAGCTTAGCTTGTGAACAAGAGAGTGGAGACGAGATTATGTTTTGGGTGGCCAGAACGAAACGTTTCGACTGGGTTACGTAGACTTCCTCACATGTAAACAAATATAGTTTGTGGCCATAGCACTCTCCCTGGCACAGGCTTTGGGTTTCTCAGACAACTCGCTGCATCACCTATCGCTGACCAGGACAGAGAACATGAGGCATTTCACTTGGTTCAAGGGGTTGGCGCATTTCATTTCAACCCTTTGCTCTCAGGAACCTTCCCCTCTTTTGAATGCATCAGCAGTCCAAATGGAACCAGTACCTCGCAATAAATCCCAAGACCTCAATACAAGTCAACTGTGAAAATCTAATCGAAAGGCCCAACATGGGTCTATCCTCTGTATCTTTATACGGAGTGAAAATACTAACGTTTTTGTATGAAGATTGGAGAATGGGAGCATACAACTGGAACGGCAATTTTAATCCTTGCTGAGTTTTACACTTACACGATTTTTTTTTTTTGATAAGTGAACTAGTCAAGAATTAAAACTTCTATTCCGGTTATGTGCTTACCTTCTCCGTCTATCATATAACTTGTCAGAATGCCATTACATCACTGCCGGCGCGTGAATCCATTTTATATAGGCACTAGTACAGCTGCATGTAGAGGTTCTTGTGGTCATGGAAATGTAGGAGACGTCCGCCGCCGCCGCCCTTGCACTCGTGTATGTAACCTGTAAGGCCGAAGTGCCACTCCTCACGAGGTTTTCTTGAGTCAGTTTGGTCTTAGCTGTTCGCGCGGGGATTCTTTGAGAAAAAGTCTTCCTCTTCATTATTCTTTTTTTTTTTTTTTTTTTAATTGTGCGGTGACGTATTACGTCATCAGACGAGGCAGAGGAAATGTGGTGCAAACTTCATTACTATTTAGGGTGATTAAAATGAGATTGGATTTGTCAATGATCTTTTTTTACTGACTGTTTGTCAAACGATATCAAAATAATCTAACAATCCCACTTTGGGCTTCGAGAAGCCTCTGCTAGATGATAATCGACAGTCGACAGTGACAAGCTGGAGTACATTTGTATTTATTCAAAGCCACACCCAAAATAATCCTTCACATGCATAACACTCTATTTCTAGAAAACAACAGGATAAGATAATCTACTTTACTAAACACATTTACGTTCCATACTCTTTGCTGGAGTGTGTGTGTGTGTGAGTGTGTGTGTGTGTGTGTGTGTGTGTGTGTGTGTGTGTGTGTGTGTGTGTGTGTGTGTGTGTGTGTGTGTGTGTGTGTGGGTGGGTGGGTGTGGTGTGTGGGCTTATCAAGAGGTCTTCCCTATCACTCTATTCTCTCCCCTTTTGTAATGCAAATACTGCAATCAAATAACCTCTTTCTCTTCGATGTGGGCAGATTCAATCTTTCCTCGTTCGACTTATCTACCTTCCTGGGAACCAGTTTGGTTGCTGTCCATTCGTCTTCTCTCGATCTTTCTTGATTCTACCACTCTGTGTGGAGAACGTTCCAGCTCGGGGCGAATTAGGGATTCTTTGAGTTCTTCCGTCATTTCTTTTCATTCATGGAGTGAAAAACCCACCTGTTTTTCAGTTATCAATACATCTCTCACCATGATATTACTTACATGTCTCCCGGTGACAGGTTTTCTTTTATAAACACTCCCAAATCATTCTCCTCTTTTTGCTTTTGCGATTGATTTACTCCCCAAAAAATGTCGAGTTTTTCTAATTGTTGCCTAATTTCAATACAAGCATTTTTTGGGGGATTGAAATGAATTTTCCATCCTTGACTCCATGCAGATATAGTGCCTAGATCTATTTGCAAAGGCTTATATCCTTTCTCATTCTTCACTTTTCTCATAATCTTTGCATCATCTGCAGATGTGTTAGTATAGCTTGTTGTACTCTCCGCCATATAATTCACATGGATAAGAATCATTATTGGTTCTAGTACTGAACCGCTGGCCATTGCTCTCAATTCTAATGCCGTATTCTGTATAACTGTCTTCACGTACCTGTCTTTTAGAAAATATTTCATCCTTTTGAGTAGTTTACCTCTGAGTCCTTCTGTATGATCCGTTTTCTAAAAATCCCTTTGGGCCGCGTCAATCTATGGTCCATTTACAACCATTCTCCGCTCACACCTATCTCTTGCCTTCTCTCTTCCCTGCTCCACAGACATTCCGCTTTTACTCAGGGCCCCCTTCACCCCATCCATCCACCTCATTCTCGGTCTTACCCTCAAGTTCACTCCATCCACCTCTGCCGCCAAGACTCTTTTTACTAGTCTTTCCTCGCTCATTCATTCTACGTGTTTTTTACCTTTTCTATGTTCCGTGATCAATAACTACCAACTGAATCACAAGGTGGATAATAACACGGATAATGTTCCACACAAATTTCACTTTTGAGGCTTGTAAACTACATAGCCTAAGAGCCGAGGGCCATAAAAAATGAAAAGGGTGTATGTACCCTTGCACATCTGACATGAGTGGTCTTATGTTTGACCTGTGGTGGGGGGCACCTCATGCTTCTTCAAAATTACGAGGTAGGGCAAACATAAAAGGCTATTTCTGACAAGATAAGCAATGTAGATTTACGAGATATACATCAAAATATTTGGTATTGAATTGTCTTTGATATATATAAGATTTATGCAAATTGGATCATTTATGAGGTCAGTAGGAGAAAAAAAGTCATGTGACCTCTGATTTGACAGAAAATGGAATATCTCTGCAGTTATATCCCTTGCTCACATCTGGATTGACGGAAAAATAAAAACAAACATCCATGGCTCAAATTAGATCATCTTGATTTTCATTCAAAAGAAATAAAGTTTCACAATGAGTGCAAACGAAGCTACATGAGCAGGGCAAAATCTGTTTTTTCGCCAAAACAGGACAACAGCAAACATTTACATGTGTCTCAAGATGCACTTGCATCCCTCTTCTTATATACTAAGGTATCTGCTATAGATAACAACCAACCGGAATATCTCACTTCACTCCATCGTCGCTACCGTGAGATTTTCGAAAGAAGAGCATAGGAAAGAGATCTGATAGTTGGACCATCTGTACTACTGAGTCCTAGGAAGATACGACAGCATTTTGGTGACAGGGTAAAACTGGATAAACTAAGTAAGAAGCACGGATTTTTACTTTTCCTTTTCTAGCAGTACGTTAAATGACACAGCTCTTCGGATGGCAGCCCAGAGTAGCACATCCGAGGAATTTACTGTGATGGAAGCTTCTCGAATATTACGGGGTAGCATAATTGAACTCATGAAGGATACACCTGAACTTCCAACTTCATTAACCCTAGATAACTTCCAAAGTTGCTGAACTTCTTAGCACGAGAATGGATGTGTCGAGATTATGGCTCCGTATTGGAAGGACACAGAGTCTATTTCGCCTCGGATTCTGTCTCGCTTCACTTGCGCAGCCGAAGAAGGACACGTACAGTGTCGTCAGGATGATGACCTAAAAAGCAGACATGAGCAGGGAGACACGAGACTCCTTTTCATTGGACAGTTTGTCTCACAACTTGATCCTGAGCCCCCTAGAGTGGTACCTGTTCGGAGTGATGACAAGGATATGTCTGTCCTGCTCATATACCATACAGCACAGAGCTCGGACAACACCAGGCATTTCACAGACATCTCTTCGATGGCACTACATCTGACCCCAGGTATATGTGCTGCGTCACCTGCATTTCGTGCCTTCACGGGATGTGACCATACAGCATCGTCCTTGCGGGAGGCCAAATCAATGCCATTTGACTCAGTTCCGAAAGACGGACGATTCACTGCAGCACATTGGAAGCCTCAGGATTTGTTGATGTAGAGGAGGTGGCAGCCACAGCTGAAGAATTCGTTTGTGCTACATACGGTGTTCGTAATGTGTCAGACATCAACCTCGCACCTCATCACCTCTTTAGGAAGCTTTGGGGGAAAATTGAGTCTTTTGATCCATGTCTACTTTCGTGCAAAGCAGTGCTTGAGCAGAAGCTCAAGGGTACAAAACATGTGGTATCGCTGTGGGGGAAGGCAGCGCTCTATGAACCAATTGGCTTCGAACCTAATGACATGGTTGGGCAGATGAAGACATGGTTCGGTTTCATGAGCCGCGGTTAGCGTCAATCTAGAGAAGGGGAGTGACAATGAGCTCGATGATGACATCCCAGCATATAGCCCTTCTTTAGATGAAGAAGACAGTAATGAAGACTAAACGCAAACGCTGCACTTTTCCATGGTCATGAGACTTATCTGTTCTGTTCAATAAATTAGGAGGAGGGGTGGGAGGGGTCACATTTTTCAGCATTTTCACGAGTATGCAAGGAGGACTCTTTTTCAGATCCCTCACCCAGGAAGGTCAGTGAAATAGTGATAATACCCTCACCTCTGGTTTACCTATGTACACATGTAAAAAAAATGAACACTGGAAGCCACTCTTTAACTTTGGTCACTAATACTAGTGTTTTCTATTGATATATATATATATATATATATATATATATATATATATATATATATATATATATATATATATATATATATATACATATATATATATATAATGTATATAATATACATATGTATATATATATGTATATATATATATATATATATATATATATATATATATATATGTGTGTGTGTGTGTGTGTGTGTGTGTGTGTGTGTGTGTGTGTATTAATGGCCCTCAGCTCTTGAATGAAAAATAACAGGGATAAATACAATTACTTGGATATGTATTTGCCCGTTACACATTGTAGTGTGTTTACACAAGGGTATTAGGGCACTAATTAACTACATCATTATCTTGGCAGAGTATGTGTTGTTATCCGCGTTGCCAGACGTATTGTGGAATCTCATATGTTTGTACGTGTATAATGTTCTGAGGCTAAGACCTTCAGTCTTCGTTTCTTGCTGCATCCCCCACACTGCCCAAACCATCCCAATGTTCTTTCATCAACTTCATCTGTCAGCTCCCTCTTTTCCACCCCGGTCCTCCCTTTACCTCCTCCTTTTTTACACTATCCATCCTCGTAACTCTCGCCATACTTCTCAAAGAGTTCCTCTCAAACACATTTAAATGCTTTCTTTCTGCCTCCCCCCCACCTCCCTTGAATTCAAAGTCTTCTGTCTGCATACGTCCCCAGGTGCTTATTTTCCATGACACTTTTCATTCTCTCAAGAGATTTACTTGCTTTCTTCACTGTACAATTTACCTTCAGACCAACTCTTCCATTCCCTGTTGCATGTGACCCTAAATACTTAAAACTGTTCACTTCCTCTAACCTCTCTCCTCCAATACTTACCTTTAACTTACTGGCACCCTCTCCCTTTGTGTATCGTATCATTTTGCTTTTACCCACATTTATTTTCAAATTCCTCCTGTCACACATCTTCCCAACTCTCGCCATTAACTGCCTTAGACTCTCCTCTAAAGGCAGCCATAAGCCAACAGTTACTTGGGAAGCGAAAGCAAAAGAGGAGAATGAATTGGGAGTGTTGATTATGATAATTGTTTATGTATTTTGAATGTAATACTTAATTCTCAAATATGAGTTCTCTTTCCTCTACAGAAGAATCATTTTAATCTTCCCTCGGATCCAATTTGCGCCAAAACTTAATTAAGTTATTGGTTTGATAATGCTCAAAGCAAACCTTACATAACTTACTTGTAAGGCAATTTATAAACTTAATTCTCTGGTGTTGGCGAATCTGCCTTTGTTGATAATTGAATAAATTTGTTATTTATCGACGACGCTTCGAACCGTGTGTTGAAGCGTCCGAATCGGTTAGCGGAGCAAAGTCATCCCTCGTTTCACAGTTGGTCCCCAGAATTC
>NW_027467745.1:160000-165000 GCF_046742065.1 Oratosquilla oratoria
AGAAGGTCTGAAGGACGGACCAATAGAGGCTGTCGGCTTGGGACTTTAAAACTGCCAGTCTTAGTGGCGTTCAAGGGGATCTGGAATGTGCTTTGGCTGCACCATCTTCCCCCAAAACAGTGTGAGTACACAAACAGTTCCTGGTGTCATTTGATAAAAATATATTATATGTAAATAATATGATTTTTCATTTACCCAATAGCTTGTAACCAACTCTTGTTACTTGGGGAATAAAATCACATCTGTAACATCCACTTCTACATTGATGTTTGTTAGTTTTTGCAATTTTGGTCATCTGTATAAACCCTCACAGTAAGGAAGAGTTGGCTATTCTCCCTCGTGGCCACGGGTTCCCTCGAGTGAAGAAAGCGTCGCCGCACACCTCCAAACAGAGGAAGAGAACTAAGTTCGGTGGATTTGAACTTGCTCTCCCTTTTCCTTCCTTCCTTCCTTCCTTCGCCTCTATCCTTGCTCCTCCTTGCGGATGGTGGTGGTTGCAGAAAACTCGTTAAATGCAGCTGTCGGGGACTGTCTGTTGTCATCTCCTTGTCTCCTATCATCATCTCCGGAGGAGCGAAGAAGCTATCTCCATACTCGCAGCCCCTCGTGGGGGGAAGGGGATCTAACTTTGACACTCGACTTTGTTCTAAGCCTAAGGATTTATGCCCAGCGATAGACTTCTCTACCTATTATCGCAAGATGTTGCCATAGATTCCTTTCTCCCTCTTTCACCATCTCCTTTCCTTCACCTCCTCCTCCTCATCATCATTTTACACCTTTTCTCCTTTTTTTAACACACGTGCGGTGTCATTCATTAGTACTGTGAAACTTCACTTGCCACAGATAAATGCTTCATATATTTTTGTAGAGTGCTATTCTGTAATACCATATGTATTTTGTATATCGGTATTTTTGTGTAACAATATTTGGACTCTGATAATTTGTTGTTCATTTGTAAGTGATCCTTCGAACCCGATTCGAACCACCACGTCAGCATAGGTCACCAGCTTAGAGCCTCGCGACTTCTTTTTTATCCTTAGCTATCACTCCACATCGTTAACACCCCATCAGCTCAACTGGCTACAGTGTTTGGGTTTGTACTCTGACCATTGGTATTTGTAATATATCATAAAACTCACACAATCCGTGTATTATCCCCCCACACACACCTTGTTAACCTGCATACGCACATGTTCTTCGCGTTTTCCCTTGTACATACATTATGCAACTGATCCACTTTGTTTTTTTTTCACTTTTATTTTCCTACTGCTGCTCCAATCCCAGCTGTTAGCTCCTCTCTCCTCCTCCTCCTCCTGCCCCCACCTTTCTTGTTTGCCAGACAGACACGTCCTTCCCATCATGCAATTGCAAAGGAGAGACATGGAATCGGAAGATGGCAGAACAAGGAAGAAACGTGTAAGTAAATAGATAAGCGAACAAACAAACGAACACATAGAAATAAACACAAAGAATAAATACAAAGAAAAATAGGCGAACAAGTGCACGTACAAATGAAAACAAATAAGTAAATGAGTAGAATGATTTTTTTCTTTATTTGACTTTTTTCTTATCAAGGATTTTCCAGGATGAGTCCCACACGTGATGTCTATACCTTCTTGTTCTGCTGGCTGCAGATTTCTTCGTCAACTCTCTCCAGGATTTCCCTTCGTTTAACCTCTTGAAGGTGTTCTGATACACGTATCTTGATCGTCTTCTTGGTTGACTACAATCAATTATCCCAAGCAGGGTTGCCTGTGGCCAATGCTCTCCATTTGTTTTCTTTGCGTGGCCAAACCATCTACTTCGCATATTTTTCAAACCATCCAAGATCGTGACTACCTGGCATATTCATCCCGCTTCTCCACATTTCTCATTTAATTTTCCTATGTGACGCCACATATTCTTCCTGAGTATTTAATTTCAAACGGACGGAATCTTCTCTCATCGTCATTTTTTACGATCCAACATTCAGTTCCGTACGGCTCAGTTATCTTAATCTGTGGTTGAAGATAAGGGAAAAACTTTCCCATCTATTCTTCAGCTTAATAAAAGCTCAGCTAATAGCTTCTCTTTCATTCCTCGCAGTCTCCCCTTATATCCAGGCTTATCTATTTGTTCAATCCTTCCTACACTCGGAAGCGTGTCTGGCTCTTCTCTGACTGTCACATTTCATACACTCAATTTCATCTTTCTTGGGTCTTGTACTTTGGCATCGCTCTTCATTCTTTTCCAGCAACAGTATCTGCAACTCCTGTTGCGACTTTGCCAGCACTATCATTTTGTCGACACAGCTCACATTTGTGAAAATCGTGCCTCTCTCTCTCCTTTTCCATTTTTCATTAATCCTTCTACTGCATTTATGATACTCTCACAGTTCTTAGTCGGTTAGTATATCATATTTCCATGACTGCACTAAGCAATTACACAAAATACAATTTGAAAACGGCTCGCAGGCGGAACTGGACGGCTATTCGGGGGTGGGGGGGGAGGGAGCAAAAAGTGGTGCTAAGGCCGTTTCCCCAACAGTCGTGTTGGCGCCTTTCTGTGATTTTCTTTTCTTTTTATTTTTATAGTGGTTGTATGAACGCGTAAGTTTCACGAGCGTTCGCAAGCTGAATACATACTGAATACAAGTTGTTGCGCAACTGAGCACGCGGCAAAGGACGCACACTCATCACATGTGGAGCCAGAAGCCTTGCCCCGAACCGCCGAAAGATGCGGAGTTATCTTGCATCGAAAGGACGCGGCCGCCAGCAGCCAGGATTTGAACCCGAGCCACGTCGGCGTAGTCCAATATTCTGCCGACTGATCTGAAGACCAGTCTCCCAACTTGGTCGATAGTGATCTGGGTGGTTATTGTAGTGGCGGCGCTAACTCTGTACTGACTGTCACGGGATATCACTTCCATCCACACGCGCCATCATTTTGCGACCTCTGCCGTGAATGGACTCACTTTGTATTTAACTTGCGAACCTTACGTGTACTGGAAGACCTGGAAGGAATCAGGAAGGGCACCAGCATACCTCCTGGGTAGGTGGGGATGGCACTAACGCCCTTACTCCCTAAAAACGCCAATGGAAATACTTTCTATACCTCCCTGTTGCGCTGTCGTCCAGCTGATTGTTATGGAACTGAAATCTTCCAGTATTAAAATGTCATGAATACAGAAGTTAATCATTCCTTGAAATAATCAATTAATTATATTTTGTTCATCATCTATTATATTTTTTGGCCTGTAAATTATTCCTCCGTTCATTTTATGACTACTTGTTTGTGGCATTCAACCCTTATCAATCTTGTCTCATTTTAGATTTCACACCAGACAAAAGAACGGGGTTCTTGGGCCGTGCACGGGCAGAGGGATCACTGTAATAACAACACTTGCGATAGTATCCCATGTGAAATAGTTTGAAACAAGGAGCACATAAACAAAAGTTAACATTTACAATACTACAATCACTCAATGGCGATTAGATCCTTCTGTATCAGATGAAATATTTAATAAGGGATGACCTTAAAATTTTGACTATTTTACTCAATATGTCCTATATCAAGAGTTTGCAACCTTTGGAACACTAACGACCTTTTTCCGGCACACAAAACCCAGAGCTCACCTTAAAATATAAACAACTAACAAATCTCCAACTTCTTTTGCATGATCATTGGTAACCGCACGCTGGTCTGGGCGGCAGATTGGGGGCCTAGGAAATGAAGGGAGAGACGGGGCCCATACTCGTATGTAGGGAAGGCCTATCATTTATGTTACTCTGTTGACACGCGAGGACATTTTGTATCAAAAATATTTGGCTGATTTTGGCACACACACTTAATATATGTATATATATATCTACATATACACACACACACACACACACACACACACATATATATATATATATATATATACATATACATATATATATATATATATATATATATACATATATATAATAATTCCGACTGTCGTCCCCGGATTCGAACCTAGGCTCGTTAATTCTCACTGCCGTCGTCTTACCGACTGAGCTACTGACCCTATAAAATTCACCAACCTGGAAGTTGATCTACTTCCCTAGGAACTAAGTCGACTGCTAACTGCCGTCCGTACTTATTATTTCACAATGAACCAGGGCAACTCTAGCTAGTGGTTAAGACTGGTATGTTTTCCTTGATGGATTTATCGCCGTTGTCATACCTGAATAGGGTCACCAGTGACAGTGATGTCGATCAAATAATTCCGACTGGAATTCAGTCGGAATTATTTGATCGACACCACCGTCACTAGTGATTCTATTCAGATATATATATATATATATATATATATATATATATATATATATATATACACACACACACACATATATGTATATATATATGTATATGTGCGCGTGCGTGTGTTTGTGTGTGTGCATGAATGTGCGCCTGTATTCGTGCGTGCGCGTGTGTTCGTGTTCGTGTGTGTTTACCTAATTTTATTTACACAATTGTATTATACAGGAAATGGGCAACCCTCGTGAGGTCCCGTCTCTAATATTCAATTTTTTATCCTACTTAGTCTCAAAATCAATTATAGTTCCAACTAAATATATATCCTTGATTTACAATTAGCATATATACTGTAGATAGGAATACATGTATTGTGTGATAATGGGCTATGTCACCTAAGCCATTCCACGTATTTATGCATCTATATGGAAAGCTACTTCTCTTCACCTCTTTCTCTTCGATCTCTCCAAGTTGGCAGACCCACTTCTTTTAGTCTTTCCTCACATGGTTTATCTGCCAGGTTTACCTGAGTGACTGTGTGCTTGTGCGTGTGTGTGTGTGTAGGTGTATTTCTTCGTGTGTGCGCGCGTAGTTGTGTAGGTGTATATGTGTGTGTGCATGCGTGCACGTATGTGTGTGTATATGTGTGCAAGAGTGTATGCGTGTATGTCTATATGTACTTGTGTGCGCGTGTGCATGTGTTGGTGTGTGCGTGTATTTATATGTGCGTATGTGTA